>NC_143041.1:11247446-11387446 GCF_057628025.1 Oncorhynchus mykiss
TTTCAACCCACCCCTGGATCTTGTGCTGGGCGGTCCGGTTGTCCTGTACCAGGCGGGTGTTGCTCTGCTCCTGTTCTCTGGAGGACTGATCTAACTGCTCGTACACCTTAGCATGCTGATCATTCACCTGTCTCAGGAGGTCCACCTGCTTAGTCAGGTACTGGAGGGAGGGAGGGGGTTGGAGGAGAGAACCAGGACTCAGCATCATCACATAACCAGCCACCTTCAAATTCCCAATTAATTTCTACTTTGGATCCAGATTACATATTGGTGTAAAGTACTTAAGTAGAAATACTTTAAAGTACTATGTAGTAGTTTTTGGGAGTGTCTGTACTTTACTATTTATATTTTTGACAACTCATACTCCACTACAGCCCTTGGCTGTCTGTAAAAAAAAAAAGGTGTGCCGTCTTGTTGGCTTTAATATGAGGAACTTCATGTATAGCATTTGCTTTTATTCACTTACGACAATTTAGTACTTTTTACCCCACTGTACATTTTTACCTATACTGAACAATAATATAAAATGCAACATGAAACAATTTCAAAGATTTTACTGAGTTACAGTTCATTTAAGGAAATCAGTCAATTGAAATAAATAAATTAGGCCCTAATATATGGATTTCACATGACTGGGAATACAGATATGCATCTATTGGTCACAGATACTTAAAAAAAAAAACATGTAAGTAGGGGCGTGGATCAGAAAACCTGTCAGTATCTGGTGTGACCACCATTTGCCTCATGCAGCGCAACACATCTCCTTTGCACAGAGTTGATCAGGCTGTTGATTGTGGCCTGTAAGAATGTTGTCCCACTCCTCTTCAATGGCTGTGAGAATTTGCTGAATATTGGTGTGACATGGGAGGGTGACATTTCTGGTGAGTATGCAGGCCATGGAAGAACTGGGACATGTTCAGCTCCAGGAATGGGTACAGATCCTTGCACCATTTTTTTTACCCTTAATTTTACCAGGTAAGTTGACTGAGAACACACTCTAATTTACAGCAACAACCTGGGGAATAGTTGCAGGGGAGAGGAAGGGGGATGAATCAGCCAATTGTAAGCTGGGGATGATTAGGTGACATGATGGTATGAGAGCTAGACTGTGGATTTAGCCAGGACACCAGGGTTAACACCCCTACTCTTACAATAAGTGCCATGGGATATTTTAGTGACCACAGAGTCAGGACACCAATTTAACATCCCATCCGAAAGACACCCTACACAGGGCATTGTGATAATTTTTTTAGACCAGAGGAATGGGTGCCTACTACTGGCCCTCCTACACCACTTCCAACAGCATCTGATCTCCCATCCAGGGACCAACCCTGCTTAGCTTCAGACGCAAGCCAGCAGTGGGATGCAGGGGGTATGCTGCTAGCATGGGACTGTGCAGGTGATGGCGGCGGATGAATGGCACGACAATGGGCCTCACGATCTCGTCACTGTATCTCTGTGCATTCAAATTGCCGTCGATAAAATGCAATTGTGTTCATTGTCCGTAGTTTATGCCTGCCCATACCTTAACCCCACCATGGGGCACTCTGTTCACAACGTTGACATCCGCAAACCACTCGCCCACACAGCGCCATACACGTGGTCTGCGGTTGCAAGGCCGGTTGGACATACTACCAAATTCTCCAAAACAACGTTTGGGGCTGCTTATGGTAGAGAACTTAACATTAAATACTTTCGCAACAGCTCTGGTGGACATTCCTGCAGTCAGCATGCCAACTGGACACTCACTTAAAACATCTGTGGCATTGTGTTGTGTGACAAAACTGCACATTTTAGAGTGGCCTTTTATTGTACCCAGCACAAGGTGCACCTGTGTAATGATCATGCTGTTTAATATGCCACACCTGTCAGGTGGATGGATTATCTTGTCAAAGGAGAAATGCTCACTAACAGGGATGTAAACAAATTTGTGCACAAAATGAGAGAAATAAATTGTTTTTGTGCGTATGGAACATTTGACACATTTTTATTTCAGCTCAAGCAACCAACACTTTACATGTTGCGTTTATAGTTTATTCAGTGTAGATACTTTTAGACGTTTTAGTCAAGTAGTATTTTACTGGGGGAATTTCACTTGAGTCCTTTTCTATTAAGGCATATTTACTTTTACTCAAGTATGACAAGTGAGTACTTTTTCTACCACTGAGATTACACCATTGTACTTGTTCACGTCAATACGATTGGTTTTAAGCCACTACATACAAGGCATACACATTATTTAATTTGGCTGCTTGTTCAGCCATGAATGAGATCAATCAAACTTAGCAGAATCAATGACCACTACCTCCTGGCTGGGCGACTATCATTGCTTTGATAGCAGCATGTCTGTAATGGCGTTTGAGTGGTCTGAATGAGTGTCTGTAGGAGCGTAACAATTCTGGCGAGAGGCTGACTCCTGAGGAATGTAGAAAGGCACCAGCACAAGGTTAAGGTCAGGCTCTTATTAACACAGGTTGATTCAGACTGAAGAGCTAAATACACTAACAATGGTGCTGGGATAACATAACACTATCTCTCCTCACACATAATTTCTCTGCTTCTCCCTATACCCTTCGTCTTCTGTTTTTCTCTATACATCTCTCTCTCTTTTCCTTTGAGAACAGTTTATCAGGGTAAAACAGGGAGAATGCCATAGATAACAGTTCAATATCTATGGAGAACGATGTGAACCTTTAGTCAGCTCATGAAGTAAGATCAGCCACAAAACACCTACTAAAAACATAAATCATGGCAATAAAACAAATACTGCTACAGTAGATAGGAGCTGTAAATTATCTTGCCACGCAATTCACTTAGATAACATGCAGAATTCAAAATACTAAGTTAATATCATGAAAAATTGTGGTGATGATCTATTGTGTAACATAACATTATAGGCAAGGTAACATAATTCACAGCATCAGCTTTCTCCTGTACCGTTTCTACATGCAGTCAGGTCATGAAATGGATGGCACCTTCAGAGAGGTTAATTCTGTCAGTCAGCCGTTTCAGAGACGGGGGAGGATTTAGGAGTCGCACATCCAGAGCTGACCCTGCTCAGGGAAATTAAATCTAGAGCTCATCTGGAAATTAGTGGCGGTTGCTGACCATACAATATAGATTCAGTATTGATACAAGAGAAAAAAAAACATATCACTGAATGTGATATTGAAATACAAACTCAATCATTGGCTTAATAGATTCTATAGCATGGAGAGGCTATTTAATCTAACATTATTTTGAGTCGCAACAAAACAATGGCGGCAATGTTGGTTCAAAGGTATGTCCGGAAAAATTAAAGAGGACAACTGATATGGGCAGTCTATCTTCCCTAGTCAAATCAAATGTATTTATATAGCCCTTCTTACATCAGCTGATATATCAAAGTGCTGTACAGAAACCCAGCCTAAAACCCCAAACAGCAAGCAATGCAGGTGTAGAAGCACCTGAAACTTCACTAAACAAGGTGAAAAGCATTGAGGTATGCTGTTTTCAAAGGAGTAAGAGATCCCAATCGGGGCACTACCGTTTGATAATGGTTTTGTAAACACTTATCACCTGGGGATTTCTAGTATAGAAAAAGAAAGACAAGGATTGGAATATAGATTTTGTAGCCTTGTCTTGACAAAACCATTTCAGATGAAAAGTCTGCATTATAAAATAGCCATTATATTCTGTTACCTTTGTGTTTCTAGAGTCCTACCCTACATGGACCCATGGTAAACAACAGGTGCAACCGAGAGATTAAGTAATCAGGACATCAGGGTCCAACCCTCTCATTTCAGCTTCAAAGGGAGATAATGGTAGCCTGCCTTTTGGCAATATGGAACACTGATTTGATTAAGGAATTAAAGGAGCACAAATCTGAGGAGAGATCCTTTTCTTTTCAACATCTCTTGTTTTCAACAGGAACAGATTGTAGCCTAACGGACAGGCCTCAGGTGTGTCAACTAGTGCTCGATTACTTAGATAATGTGTGCTTGTGCTAGGATGGGAAAAAAAACTGCACACACTACGGGAAATGCCTATAGCTATAGTTTGGGACTGTGTGTCTGCTGACTCCTGATTGGTCAAACCCAGTTACCTGTACCCTCGTAGCTACAACCTGATTGGTTAAACCCTTACCTCTATCTCCTGTAGCTGTTCCTGATTGGTGGAGTACATCTGCTGCAGACCCTGCTCCAGCTCTCTGTTCCTGTCCAGCAGGGTCTTCCCCAGCTCAGCAGCTAGGTGCAGGTCTACATGGCAGAAAAGAGAGATCAGAGAATAGGATCGATTAATGATCACTGTGTGTCACCAACGAAATAATGGCTTGGGCAAAGACGCGGCCATTAGTGCAACAAGAGGTTGCAGAGTGCACCTATGGCTGTGTCTGTGCCTCAATGCTCAAGGTCAGGTACATGCATCTATCTTGCAGACATCCTCCCTGGGTTGGTGTGTCAAATACACGCTACTTGTGCTGCCCATGATTTACAATAGTTTGCCAACAATTGCCTACAATGGAACTGATGGAATATAGACCCCAAAAGGGATAAATCAAACACACATCAAATATATTGGAGATATGTAGGCTATTTGACCCATGTCAGGGAATCAGAAAGTTAAGAAATAAATACATCTACCTTCATCACTCTGGCCTAATTCATGCGTTGTGAGACTGTCTCATGTACAGGATTTGTGATGGGGTGAGTTTATGAGCATGAAAACTGAATAGATGTTTCTAGAGCCATTTCCGTTTCCTTATTTCTATTCCAGCATTCATCAATAGATAGCCAATGGTAGATATTGAACAACGCAAATTCGTGGAATAAAACCTTAATATGCAGAGAAGTACATTTAAAAATGTGTAGAAAATCTAAGACAAAGGATTCATTTTTACAAATGGTTGCCTACTAAATCCATGGCAATGGAATGATAGCCTCGGGGGTGATGGAAATTTTGCTTGAGACTACCTTGAAATATTTGTCCGAAGTCCGACAGTGTGTTCTGCCGCAGTAGGCTACCAAATGTGTCTCGTAGCATGTAGGCTACTACATTTGCTAGTGACATGACACCTGCCATATGAAAGTGGCGGTGCACCAGGCGCTCATTGTTTCAGCGCCTGCTTGAAAATAATTTTGTCTTACGCTGTGTCAAATTGTGGCCAATGCCTGGTTTATTGCTGCCGGCCACTTATACGCACAGCACAGGTCGACCCGCGCTTTCCCAGTCTCGGTCATCATTATGGATATAATAATATTTACCATGTTCAAGGTCCTGCTTGTCATACCAAGGTTCATCCTCCTGGATTTCGAATTCTTCCACCTCAATCATATCTGTAAGCATATTCGGCCAGAATGAATCCCCGACTGATCAATGGGATTTCATTGGAATAGGTAGGATACTAATTTCGCAGCCAATGCAACATGCCTTTGAGATATATTGATCCACCAAATGCGTTTCCCCTCATCAGCTGTCTAAAGCGTATTCACCGGCTACAACCACAGTATGATGAAACTGCCTAAGCATCTCACTCCACACACATATCCCCCTCCAGCAGCAACGTAGTTGACCACGTCAGTAAACGCGCACTGGTCTATTCTTCTTCTCCTTCTTTGATATCATGGCGTTCGCACGTTTTGTTTGTGCATGCTGCCACCTACTGTGCGGTAATGTGTGGTCTATCAAGTTACGTTACATGCTAAAAAAAAGAAAGGGGGACTATCTCTACGCCTCTATACCACTATTTAAAAAAAAAGTTAAATACCATCCTATTCCACTACTTTGACCTTAATTGATCATACACCATAACAACAGACTCTTTCGTTCAACACACCATGTAACTATTCTGCAGCAAAGCCTTGTGCACCAGTGGAGGCTGCTGAGGGGAGGACAGCTCATAATATTGGCTGGAATGGAGTGAATGGTATGGTATCAAACACATGGTTTTTATGTGTTTGATTCCATTCCATTCACTCCATTCCAGTCATAACACTTTATTTTAGACATCATTATGAGCCGTCCTCCCCTCAGCATCCTCCACTGTCGTACACCTAAGTACTTCTCTGCAGCTGCCATCACATCTATTTTCTGTGACTTACATTACATTTATGCGGTACAATTGAAAACCAGGGCAATGAATGCTAAAAAGCCAACCTCACTGAAGCACAAATTCGTATCACTCTGTATTGGCCTAGGCTTACTACTCACCTTTGACCCCTCATCCTCTACTCTCTTCACTGCCTCAGCATTTGACACCTTCTGTTCAACTCTGACCCTGGCAACCTTAACCTGTCTCTCTCGCACTAGGCACTTCTGACATATCCTAACATGACTTTGTCAGGTAAAAACTCTTGCTTCAAAACTCAAAAGAACAGAGTGTCTTGTCAGTTTCACCACCGGGTCAATTTCAGTTACTCCACCTCAACACTTAATACCACCCAAGCCATCACTCCGTTCAAAGGCGCCCTGCTCTGGAGAGCAAAGCAAGTCACAGGTCTTGTCCCAAGGCGTGTGAAACACAGAAAATCGTCACTTTGAGCTACCTTCAGCAATTTAACAGTACCCAATTTATTTTGTATTTATTATGGATCCCCATTGGCTGCACTCTTCCTGGGGTCCGGCAAAATGAATGCAGTTATACAACTTTAAAAACATTACAATATATTCATTACAGAATTCACAACACTCTGTGTGCCCTCAGGCCCATACTCCACTACCACATATCTACAAGGCAAAATCCATGTGTACGTGTGTGTATAGTGCGTATGTTATCATGTGTTTGTATGCATGTGTCTGTGCCTATGTTTGTGTTACTTCTACCCAGCCTGAGACTACATGTGGGTCAGCCAAAAGGAAGGGATCATCCTTTGCATGACCATCGGGGTGAGGCTCGGACTCTGAGATCTTCATCACTCTTGTCAGGTAAAATTTCTGAGCCATGGTTTGTATTCTTCCTCAACACACAATCTTCCCTCTGCACTCAGCTTTTCTCCTTCTTCCTCGCTGTCCATAACCACATCTATCCTGTCACAACGCTCATGCCGCGCCTTCCTCCGCTGTTCCGTTCACCACCCCCATTCTGCTCCTTCATCCACTGTATTGTTTGCAGAACATGCACTGATGGCCTTTCTCCAATACCCAACTTCTGTTCCTTAGCCCAATTTACTAGTCTGGCTATCTCTGACTTCTCCATGTTTTTAAAACGTGCTGCACCCTTGACCTTGCAATTACACAAGTTCTTGGCAACATACTGTACTGTTATTTTCTATCAGTTACTATTGCACTGCACACTTCCCTTTGCTGATAAGTTGAAATGACGTAGGCATCCTAAGTGTGTGCCATTGGATGACTTGTACTATTGAGTATGAATAGTCTTGTCTTCCTTTACAGGCCTACTAAGCTGTGTGCATTTTGTAGGGTCTGGGAAAACACGTGCACATAATTCGTTCATCGATGTCTAGTCCAGCCAACCTTATTAGCCTACCTCTGAAAATACCTATTAAAGACAGTTATCACAGACCATAAAATACATCAGAAATACACAAATTAACTATTGAAAGCATTATTTCAAAAATATTTTGTATTCACAATCATTCAATACATTTTATTTGTACTTGAAACAACAAAGCTAAGCCCTATGCATGAGAACAGGCCCAGGGGTCTCATAGGCTGCGTTTAGACAGGCAGCCCAATTCTGGTCTTTTATTCCACTAATTGTATTATTATTATTTTTTAATCAATCACATCAGATATTTTTCAGAGCTGATCTGATTGGTCAAAAGAACAATTAGTCAATAAAATATCAGAATTGCCCATCTAAAATCAGCCATAAGGACCATTATTAAAACTGAAACATTATTGGGTATGATTGGCAGAAAAACCCTTCCACTCTAGAATGCACTATAGCATACATAGACTAGCCTAGTATCTATCTGACAGTATGAAAATGTTAGAGCCTTATCTTAGAAAACCCCTGAACATCTTGAACTTTGAGCTCAACCTCTGTGTTGTGATGCTGCTGATCATCACCGTTCATAAACAGATGCTGCCCTCATGTTTTTTGTCCAATTTTGTGACATACAAAACTGAAAATATACATTTCACCATACATTTCAGAAAGCACAACTTATGTTGACTGACAAAAACAATGTACATTCCAAAAGCATGGCCCTATTTACTTTTATTCAGAGTGAAGTGTGAAATGGATGCTTGAGAAAGATGACCAACTCCCTCTAGCGGCGAGTACAGATCTGCACCAAAATACACATGGTTTTATTTGAATGAGGATCTATTGCAATCTATTGCATCAGTGTTAATAGCTTGCATTATTTCCAACTCTTGTCCCTAAAAGCATCTCAGGGATACATATTCCCAGACAGGTCATGTTTCTTAGATCCTTCATTTTTAAGACAACAACATTTCAGAAAAGATCCAGAATAAGTTCACAACATAGAGGGACAAACTGTTTCATTACTAACATCTATACAGAAGAAGAAAAAAATATAAAGAAACAAAACAATCCCTGGACTTGAACTTGTTCAGTGTTCTTTCCTGTCATGTGCTTTCAACAGGTCTGCCCGACTGAAAGCTTTCTCACATTTCAAACATTTGTGGGGCTTCTCTCCAGTGTGAATCATCATGTGCCTTTTCCGTTTCCTAGAGTCATCAAATTTTCTTCCACAGACAGAACAAGGATATGGCTTCTCCCCTGTATGAGTTCGCATGTGTTGAGTGAGATAACAGTTTTGAGTAAAACCCTTCCCACAGACTTTACACTTGAATGGCCGCTCCCCAGTATGGTATCTCATGTGTACCTTCACTTCAGATTTTGATTTGAAACTTTTGCCGCACTCCAATTCGGTGCATTTAAAAGGCCTCTCCTGAGTGTGAATCAGGTCATGCCTCGTCAATGAGGACATGTTCAGAAACAGCTTACCGCAGTATGTGCACGGGAAACGCACCCCAGCATGATGTCTCGCCACATGGACTTGTAACGTCCTTTGTAATGCGTAAGATTTGTCACACTGGGAGCAGGAGAAGTGTTTATCTTCAGGTTTTCTGTGAACACACAGCATGTGCATTTTCAGTTTTGCATTGCTGATAAATCCCTTTCCACACTCCCAGCAAAGGCATCGTTTCTCTCCGGTATGTATTCTCTCGTGTTCGACAAGAACCGCTGATAAGTTGAACTTCCGTGGACAGTGGGAGCACTGGTATGGGAGATCTCCGGTGTGAGTCCTCTCGTGTCTGATGAGAGCTGCTAAATCAGTGTAGCTTTTATCACAGGAGGTGCAGAGGAATGGCCCGCTGAATTTATGGGCATCCAGATAGTGTTTCTTAAGGGGCTTGACCCCATTGAAGCTGTTTTCACACATGGTGCATTTCAAAGGCTTGTGCGACAGCTTGTGCCTATCTAGCTTTACTGGGTCTGCAAACATCCTACTGCACTCAGTGCAGTGGAGGGGGCTGTGGGTGAGTGCATGTACCTGGGCCTGGGCCTCTTCAGGATCAGCTCGCAGCACCTTGCACACAGTCTTTACAATGTGCTTCCTCATATCATAGATGTTCTTGAACGTCTGCCCACAATGAGGACATTTGTGAGGGCGCAGATCTGAGTGGGACCTCATATGAACTTTCATGCTGTAAGATTTTGGCAAACGTTTTTTGCAAATGCAGCACACTTTTGACTGTTTGTGTTTTTCGGTTTTGCTAGGTTCGCCAGATGGGTCGTAAGATGGGTCCTGGGGAGTACTGGTGGAGGATGAGTCACTGTCCTCGGGTGTTGCCTCAAGAGTAACACCACTGGACGGCTCCGTGTCTCCTCCCTCAGGTTTCTGGATTGTGTCCTTCTCATCACTAGCTGGAGATCTGCTACGCTTTTTCTTGGAGTCTTTTTCACATTTTAGTCTCGGTTTCTCCAAGCTTTGTGGGTCCTTGTAACTCATATCACACATATTTGACCTGCCTTTGAGTTGCTTGGATGTTTCACCTTTAGGTTCTGACACAACGACTTTACACACATTTTGCCGATGTCTCCTCAGATCAAAATGGTACAGGAAGCGTTTCTTACACTGGAGACACTGAAATGGGCGCTCACCTGTGTGGATTTTCTGGTGCCGCTTCATGTCAGCACCTCGACTGAAAGTCTTCCCACAAATTGGGCATTTTTTGAATGCATTTTCTTCTGAAAGTTCTGTTTTGGTTTGTTGCCGTTCTCGTGCTAGCAATGTCTTCATCTTACGCCCCCTGTTTTGTCTAACTGGTCTAGATGGTAATATCAGGTTAGTAGTATCAATTCTTTGTAGCTCCACTGAAGGCTTGTGAAGCATTGAGGATATGATCTTATCAGATACGTCTATGCTTTTCATTTGTTCTCCATGACTTCCACTGTCTTTATGAGTCTTTATTTTGGGCTTTCTGACGCTTGAATCTTCATAAGGCTGTGCCACCCCATCTTCCCCGATAACCATCACTGTTCTGTACCTGGGGTTCACTTCTTCAACAATACCTTCCGTCTCATCTTGTACTGGTCCAATCCCCAGAACATTCTCTTCTTCATTACCGTCATGAACCTCCATGTCCTCATGTTCCACAGGGTCCGTAAACTCTATAGATTGTTTGTTGTTTTTCTCACATTGCACCCTCTTCTCACTTTTTATTACATCCATACTTGTCCCGGGTTCCATCTCTGTGTACTCTGTCAGTGTTGCAGAGTCCACCTCCAACTCTTTGGTAAATGTATCCATGAAGACATTCAAGGATAATGTCTGTGTTTCTGACTCTGTCTGTTCAGTTGCAATCACCACCCTTTCTACTGGAGGGAGACAGAGAGCTGAAAGAATGCAGTCCCCATCGGAAGAAGACAGAGTATCTAGAAAGGGAAGCGAGAAATGAAAGACAATGGTTAAGAAGTGAATAAATGTCAACGTCCCCTACAGAAGATTGGCCAATATCTACATGCGTCCTATGATAGATGTCTACCATGGTTGTCCAGCTGGCTGAGGTCTCTGTGGTACTGAAGCAGGGTTTTCAGCTGCTGAGGGTGAGACACAGACTGAACACATTCCTCCAGAACAGAGGGGACATCGCTGAGCAGGGACGCAGCCTGACACGGAAGGAAAATGAATACGATTTAGGGGTGATTCAAAATATACTCTATGAATGAACCTTTGTGAATAGTGATCCTTCACTGAATTGATGAAGGTACTCTTCTAATTTCAGTACCTGTTGAAAGTTTGATACTGGAAGTAGCTTCTCAAGTCTTGAAAGAAACTGACACATGAGTTTCTCGATTGCTGCATCATACTTGGGACCAAATTCCACAGGAAAAACATCCTGAGAATAAGAAATTAGTATAAAATAAATCATATCTGATATAAGAACATTTGGCACCTGCAGCTCACATGGACACATACAGCTGTAATCAGAATAAAAGGAGGCCTTAAAAAAAAGGTCAACATTGTTTATAAATAACAAAGATTACGAGTGTGCACTTCTGGGTAGTAGTATACCTACACAGCTATTCCAAAGCCACACTGACCTGGAAGAAGTGTTCCATCTCATTTGGGTCGTTCAGCAGGGTTTGAATCAGCCCCAGAAAGTTAGATTCAGATAAATCTTCATCATCAGTCTGCAAGAAAGAAAACACTTTTGTTATAATGATCATTATCAAATCAGTTGTGTGGGACTGACTGGCTGGTTGATGTAAACCTTTGCGGAGTCTCTGACCTTAAGAGCTCACCTGTGTCCCCCAGAGAGGTGTGAGGGTCTGTATCCTGTCCAGGTGTGGCTGAATGGTCTGGAGGTCTGTGATCGGCTTCGAGCGACACAACTCCAGGACCAGCTGAAAGCAGAGCAAACCTGTCAGGAGACTTATTTGAGACCATAAACATGACTAATTATGTCAATTTGTGCCACCCAATGACTGCATATAAGAAGGCGTCACCAGCGAGGAAGAGGCGAAGCGAGAGGGTTTACGCCGCCCAAAATCAGTCCATGAAAATAAAGGCCAGGAAGTGAGGCACTTTGTATGGAGGTCAAAGTGGATAACAGAAAATGTAACTGCTCATTTATCTCCCCCTTAATGATGAGCACTAGCTCCACCCCTCTCTCACCCGTGCTCGAAGACCCAGAATAAGTTGGGCCCTCTGTCGGATATTCAGAAGCTCTGGAACCATCTCTGTGACCATGGTAACAAACTCCTCCAGCATCCCATAATCCATCACGTATCTCTGCTGGATTGTTTGCCAGATGGCTGCTGAGACCAGCCGCAGTGGCGGGACCATGAGGCGCAGAGAGGGGAGAGGAAGAGGGGGACCTGAAACAGAGAATTTGACATAGGTTGTTCACAAATCAAGCACCCATTACTGCACGGCAATAAACTTTAGCGTGTGGAACTACTATGTGTGTCATTGTCAAGAATGTTGTGTGAGTGAGAAGACCTTGTCCATCCAGAAACAACCCCTAGCCCTTCCCTTGGAGTCACAGAGTGTTCATTTTGATTAGCTTTGGGGAGTTGATCAAAGCGTGGATCTAAAATAATGGGGACAGGTTGTAAGGTTGTTTCTGGAAGGGCCTAGAGAAGCAGTGAAACGACTGCAAAGCAGCGAATAAATTAGCTTGTTAGCTAGCAAGCTAAAACGTCAAGAAAGTTTAATTATTCTACTGCATTATTCAATAAAAGGCCGGGCATGAAATCAGAGAGGTTTAGAAATGCTGCACAACTTCAATAATTCCAAATAAAAGACCCGCAAAACATATTATAGACGTTCTGGAACGAGTCCAGTTCCCGCACAAAACAGTAGGAAGTTAGCCATACTTAGCTAGGTAGCGAAGTATGGCTAACTATGCCCTAGCTCTAGTATCGTATACATAGCTAGCTATACATATGTTACCTTTCCCCCCAGACATTTGTTTTTGCATGTCTCTCCACTGCAGTCACACTAGACACACGAAAATGCCAATCGTTTTTGCCAATTTGTGCCACCCAATGACTGCATATAAGAAGGCGTCACCAGCGAGGAAGAGGCGAAGCGAGAGGGTTTACGCCGCCCAAAATCAGTCCACGAAAAAAAAGGCCAGGAAGTGAGGCACTTTGTATGGAGGTCAAAGTGGATAACAGAAAATGTAACTGCTCATTTGCTACGTCAGGCTTATTTGGTTGAATATACGTTTCGTAATGGTTAGGTTGTCACGAATGCACCGATATAAGGCAACGCACGCGGCATTTCTGCAACTTTGATAACAATTACTTTATATCGGAGTAGTGTATGTTCTTCACACGCGTTCTTCACACACATCTGCCTTCTCATTGGCTAGAATGGTCCCGCCTGATCTCGCCTCCTCCCACCTGCCGTCCATTTTTGAGGATATGCAGTTCCACTGTTGGAGTGGTCACTTGATAGTCTTGTCAATATATGAAGTAATCTTCGGTGCCACTGTGTGCGAGTACTGCGAGGACCTATTTAAATGTAACACACGAGGTACCGGTAAATGTGTAAACGGGCTTGTTTGACATTGCAGCCGACTGACAGATCTACAAAACATCATAAATAACAACTCGTTATTATTTGTAGATCAGTCAGTCACCATTTACCCACAATGCATCATGGATTTCCAACACGACCAGTTATAACTAAAGCGCCTCTGTGGCATAACCAGTTGGGTACAATCATTCCAAACACTTAAAAGACACACCCTCAAATTAAGTCGACACTTCTGATGACGTTTCATAACGTCTGACGAGTATACACTTGCAGGGCGAGGGAGGAAGGATTTTTTAAAATTACATTTATATTTTATTTATTTATTAATTCTTTTTTTTGTGGGGGGCTGGGGGTCCACAGGACTCTTCCTCTTTCTTATTGGACAACACACTTCCAACACGCTTAGAACATGTTTCATGTAAAAACAGGCACATTTAAACAAAGCAAGGGAAAGCAAGGGAACAGGGAGAACCGTTAATAAACCAGGACAAAGGTATTACCCTAGGATAACCAACTGTGGAGGAGGGAGGCACAGGAACACACAACTCACTATGGGGCGGGTCGCACTTTGCTTCCTACACAATCATGAAATGCTGTTTAATTAAAAAACGATTTTAGTGTGTTCATCTTGCCTGCAGACACTTTGTTGATATGACCACTGCAGATCTGCATCATATTACTCAGCTTGACTTTGTGCTAAAAATCTGTACGGACAGTAGATAGTATACTTATAAAATCACTGCTAAAAAATATTCCACTGTTAACAATACGCCTTGGAGGGGGACCACGAACACTGGGGCAGGCTGGGGGGAAGGGTTGGGGACGGAGGTTAGGGGTCAGGGGTTGGCAGTGTTGCTACTCAGACTTGGCTTCCTCCTTCTCCACCCCCTCCATCTGGTTGGACTTGGCGCCTCCGTTCTCAGAGTGGTTCTCCTCAGCTGCCTCTGCGTTCAGCGGCCCTTCTTAGTTTTCTTCTCCTCCTTGTCGTTCACAGCCTTCTCTTTCTTTGGTGGTTTCTCCTTCTTGGCCTTGGGTTCAGTCTTGGCTGGGGCTGGTTTTGCTGATAACTGGGCGGATCTCCTCGGGGGCTCCTCCTTGGCGTCCCCAGCAGCTCCTTGCTTTCTCTTGGGCATGTTGGATTCTTGGCGATTCTCTTTCAGATGGAACTATAAAGGGTTTAGCTAGCTAGCTGTTGTGAGTTGGGTGTATGTGGAGCCAAGTGTCTGCTGTTGCCTGGTCCGTCAGAACGAATTATTTTTAAATGGACAGCCTATGCCCGGAAATTTGTCAGTCGTTCATCCCGCAAGGTTTGTGTTTTCAGCCACCGGTAGCTTGTGGGTGTTTATATGTGCTACAGTCAATAATGATTGCATGTCTACTTATATTAACTATTTAATTATTAAAATACGGCTATTGTATGATAGCTAGCAAATTAATTAGCTAACTAACGTAGGCCTGTAGGCCATCATTTTTTAATAAGAATTTGTTCTTAACTGACTTGAAAAAATGAAGGAAAATGTTTGATTTCTACAATTTCCAAAAGCTAACCAAACAAAACCATAATTACTTTTACGAGTCGTGTTTGTGCCGTCATGTGCATTAGTAGCACAATTTCTAACCTTTTTACATTCGTTTTTACTTACATTTGTCTGTTGACATATCCATATTGACGTTGAGGTTTTACGTTTCGGCTGACTTTTCTTAGCGGATGTACAATCATCGCGAATTGAATTATGGGGTGTTTCAGGCCCCGAGGTGAACATCATTTACAATAAAATGTTATTTTATTTGATTGTACACTCACAAACTCGATCAAAAACGAGGGCTGAGGGGCTTACGTTGCAAAATTCCATTGTTTGGCTAATCGTTTGGACCGACGTCCAAGATGGGGACGAAGATTCCCCCAAGGGCATAAGGTGAGGATATGTGGACAAGGGTGGGTCTTTAATGAGTTTGAAACGCAGCCTTGGTGTTGTCGTAGAAATAGTTGCTCAATAATATTGCTCAGATACCGGAACTTGTGAATTCAAATAGACTTTATTACAAAGTAACAAGCTGAGCTGGTCCATGGATCAACTGACTTTCCAGCAACGGCACACACTCTTTATACAGTTTTCATCCTTAAGTCACACAGATAGTCACTCCTCTTCATGTTAATTATTCATCCCCTTGGGTATTTAGCCACCATTATCTATTTTTTTTTTGGCCGGTAGGGATATCCTTGTCTCATTGCGCACTAGTGACTCCTGTGGTGGGCTGAGCACAGAGCATGCTGGCCAGGTGCAGTGTTTCCTCCGGGAGTTGTAGCGATGAGACAAAAATCCCTCCTCTTACCACAAAAAATGGGGTAGGTGAATTTATTTTTTAAAAGAAGTAAAAGATCCATCCATCCTCAATTGTCCTCAATTGTCCTTTAACATAGTGTAAAAGCATGTGCATTTCTTTGCCTTGCCCGAAGTCATCGCAGTTATGTAGAATACAATAAAAATAATAAAGACGATAAACTAGAACCTTATAAATCCTTATAACATCAATATGCCACCTAAACACATGGCCCTCCCTCACAGACACCTCTCTAACAATTGTTTTGTCATAAGTGAAAAACCTGTTAGATGGTCCGTGGACACTTGTAACCGGAACACCCTATATGTTACATATTAATATGTCTCAGGGGAACAAATATTCAGAAGGTCTAACATAATTTATCCTTGAGTACATGGTTATATACTTTTAACACTGTGTACATGATTATATTATTTCATACTATGTGAATCCATTAAACACATTACTTATCCCAAAATAAGGGGCAGTCACCCGTTTGACACATAGCACAGACAATTGGGTCCGCATGATGAAAATGTCCAAGTCTCTGATCATCTAGTTTACACTATTTGCACAACCCTCTTTTTGGGCATAGTTTGTGTACACGAGGAGGTAAATCATCACCACCATAGTCCGGGACTGGGTATAGGTCAGGAAGATCCCTGTCCAGTCCATTTCCCAGCAACCTTTGTTGATCCTGATAGTCATGGCAAGCCCACCCCCCTCCTGGCCTTACTCCATATAGACATTCTGGATTTCCAAAAGCACAGTCCAATGGTCCTCCTTTAGCATTGCATGGTCTATCTTTATATTGTCCAGGAGCATCAGGCACAGGATTCACTAAAACAGGTGGGTCATAAACACCCATTCCCACAGCCATTTGTTTTAATGCAGTCTGTACCAGGAGAGCCTTTTTTAAGACACAACAAAAAACTATTCCATGACCACCAGTGCAACACCTATCATGATAGCAATTTTTGTAAGCATTCCTCCCCATTTTCCCAAAGTTAAATCCAACCAGTTCCAAGCGTGGATATCAAATCCAGCATTGTCCTTTGCTTCTTGCCGTTATCCTTTTAGTTTGGTCATAGCTTCCGTAAATGATCCCTCTGGGGTCGTATTGTTGGGAATGAAGGTGCAACATTCTTCTCTGAATGTTAAACAAACTCCACCTTTGTCTGCTAAGAGCCCATTCAAAGCCTGCCTGTTCTGCCATGTCCTTTTGCTAGTGGCCTGTACTTGTTCTCCCGAAGCTGTCAATGTAGAGTCGGTATAGTTAATGAATCTTTGTTGGTTATAGTAAATGTAATTTATCCATTCTAGGTTTTTGTTTGGTGATATCCAAAGAAACATTGATTCAAATCCTGACTTAACCTCATCTCTTGCTTTGTATTATTTGGGGATTCCTCTAGGTTGTCCTATTGCATCTGAATAGACCTTGGGGACTTATATTCTCTCCTTACTCTGTTTTGTAGTTTGTTGCTTAGTATCACTAGGATTCCATTCAGTAACATTTATCTGTTGAATCAACCTAACTCTTGCACAAAGGCCTGTCCATCCTTTTGGTAATGTTTCTCTTAATATTTTCCCTCCACATACCCAGAAGAAATCTGCCACTACCACAGTCTGTTCTTCATACGGTGCAGTTAATGGTGGTGCTAGAGTTTGCTTTTGACAACTATCGTGAGTAATTCCTTTTCCCACCCAACTTCCAGCTGCTTGATACGTAGCTCTTTTTGGTGTGTCTGCATTCCAATTGGTGTCGTTAGTTAAGTGCCGTGTGGTCTCACATGTGCCTCTAAACTACCCCATCTCATGCTGTTCTTCTGTGCTGTTAAAACACTCATACGGTTGGTTATAATCTATTCAATATTTATATGGGGTCTCTAACTTCTGTGCTTCCACCCGTACATCCAATTCTTGACACCATTTTCCCCAGACAGTTTGGTTGTAATATATTTGATAGTGTTGATTACCCAAATATGACAAACTTTCAGCTGGACAATAAGGCCTTTCTGATCTCCTCAAATAACAAACATTTTTATTAAAGTCAGCACAAGCCCTATAATCATAACGATTAGGTCCCACCATTCATTATTTCAGTGGAAAGGGCGCACACAATAAGCAATTTGTCAGTCTAAATTTGGATGCTGTATATTGAGCCCATTCATACCATTCATTTTTTTGCTACTTTCTTCAAAGATGTGTCCTTGTATAGTTCTGGGGTTGAATCATCAATTGGGGTTACAGTCTCCTTTTCTTGACTTAAACTACTGGGATTGGTTAGAAGGTTCCAAATGTTTTGGAGGAATCCAACTGATTCTGATGTTTCTGGCTTTTTTGTAATGGCAGTGGACGGTAGCTGGGTTGATACTGCTGTTGTTTTTTCTGCAGTCGTTACTGCTGTTGTTTTTTCTGCAGTCGTTACTGCTGTTGTTTTTGTTGCAGTCGTATCCCTTCAGACCATTTAGTGCTAACTATTTCTATTATATATTCTTCACCTTCATTTTTGTTCATGCTTTTCCATGGTAATCAGCCAATTAGCTTCTCCTTTGTTTATTCTTAGGTTGCATCCTTTTAAGTCCCAGATGGCTTCTCCCCTCATCTGATGATGGGACCATCCACAGAGTCGTATTTCTGGTAGAGGTCTGGTTCTCTCAATTGAGAGGGACCTCTGAACTTCTGCTTTCATTATTGTTTGGGATGGAATGGGGATGCTGATCCTATTTTTTTCTAAATGAGATTTCGTAGAAACTTGTTTTCTTACCCTACTTTTGGCATACTTTATGGTTGTAGGTGGGTTTGTTACCATGTTTCCTAGGTTTGCTGCTGTTGCTGTCAAGGCTATTTCACCACTCTTCAGTTGTTTTGGTTTCCAATGTCTGTCAGGGAGACCATGTGAGGGCAGAGAAGTCGATGGTAGGGAAGTCTCCTTCCCATTCTCCTGTCGTTGTTTCCCCGTTCCCTTGGACAGCGCCTCCGTCAGGGGTATCTGCCAGAGTAGATAGGTCATCAGGAGCAACAGGCATGTCCCTCCTCCCCATCCCTGGACTCTCTGGATCTTCAGGTGAGTGTATCTGTTGACTGTTGGGGGTTGCACCCTTAGACCTCTTCTCCTTCTGTTTCCCCCAGGCTCATGCCTGGTGTATTAGCATCCTCTCCTTCCGTTCCCTCCGGACTCCTGCCTGGAGTATCAGCATCCTCTCCTTCCGTTCCCTCCGTACTCCTGCCTGAGGTATCAGCATCCTCTCATTCCGTTCCCTCTGGGCTCAATGGTCGCTCGATCACCCTCGGCGCTTTGGTGCAGTGGTTTAGATGGAACCACGTGGTGCTTCCTTCCACCTGGATGGCTGTTCGTGTCGCTCGGACCACCTCGTAGGGATCCTCTTGCCTTGGCTCGTTGCACTTCCTCTGGAACACTCGGAGGTAGATCCGATCTCCTGGTATGATCCTGGTTCAGGTTCTTGCCCTTTTTCCTGGAGATAGATAACTTTGTGGCAGCTAGTTGTCTCATACAGTGGGGCAAAAAGTATTTACAGTGCCTTGCGAAAGTATTCGGCCCCCTTGAACTTTGCGACCTTTTGCCACATTTCAGGCTTCAAACATAAAGATATAAAACTGTATTTTTTTGTGAAGAATCAACAACAAGTGGGACACAATCATGAAGTGGAACGACATTTATTGGATATTTCAAACTTTTTTAACAAATCAAAAACTGAAAAATTGGGCGTGCTAAATTATTCAGCCCCCTTAAGTTAATACTTTGTAGCGCCACCTTTTGCTGCGATTACAGCTGTAAGTCGCTTGGGGTATGTCTCTATCAGTTTTGCACATTGAGAGACTGACATTTTTTCCCATTCCTCCTTGCAAAACAGCTCAAGCTCAGTGAGGTTGGATGGAGAGCATTTGTGAACAGCAGTTTTCAGTTCTTTCCACAGACTCTCGATTTGGATTCAGGTTTGGACTTTGACTTGGCCATTCTAACACCTGGATATGTTTCTTTTTGAACCATTCCATTGTAGATTTTGCTTTATGTTTTGGATCATTGTCTTGTTGGAAGACAAATCTCCGTCCCAGTCTCAGGTCTTTTGCAGACTCCCTCAGGTTTTCTTCCAGAATGGTCCTGTATTTGGCTCCATCCATCTTCCCATAAATTTTAACCATCTTCCCTGTCCCTGCTGAAGAAAAGCAGGCCCAAACCATGATGCTGCCACCACCATGTTTGACAGTGGGGATGGTGTGTTCAGCTGTGTTGCTTTTACGCCAAACATAACGTTTTGCATTGTTGCCAAAAAGTTCAATTTTGGTTTCATCTGACCAGAGCACCTTCTTCCACATGTTTGGTGTGTCTCCCAGGTGGCTTGTGGCAAACTTTAAACGACACTTTTTATGGATATCTTTAAGAAATGGCTTTCTTCTTGCCACTCTTCCATAAAGGCCAGATTAGTGCAAAATACGACTGATTGTTGTCCTATGGACAGAGTCTCCCACCTCAGCTGTAGATCTCTGCAGTTCATCCAGAGTGATCATGGGCCTCTTGGCTGCATCTCTGATCAGTCTTCTCCTTGTATGAGCTGAAAGTTTAGAGGGACGGCCAGGTCTTGGTAGATTTGCAGTGGTCTGATACTCCTTCCATTTCAATATTATCGCTTGCACAGTGCTCCTTGGGATGTTTAAAGCTTGGGAAATCTTTTTGTATCCAAATCCGGCTTTAAACTTCTTCACAACAGTATCTCGGACCTGCCTGGTGTGTTCCTTGTTCTTCATGATGCTCTCTGCACTTTTGACGGACCTCTGAGACTATCACAGTGCAGGTGCATTTATACGGAGACTTAATTACACACAGGTGGATTGTATTTATCATCATTAGTCATTTAGGTCAACAGTGGATCATTCAGAGATCCTCACTGAACTTCTGGAGAGAGTTTTCTGCACTGAAAGTAAAGGGGCTGAATAATTTTGCACGCCCAATTTTTCAGTTTTTGATTTGTTAAAAAAGTTTGAAATATCCAATAAATGTCGTTCCACTTCATGATTGTGTCCCACTTGTTGTTGATTCTTCACAAAAAAATACAGTTTTATATCTTTATGTTTGAAGCCTGAAGTGTGGCAAAAGGTCGCAAAGTTCAAGGGGGCCGAATACTTTCGCAAGGCACTGTATATGGCTTCAGGGTGGAATATTCTAGTCATTCATTTAAACCTATAAATTCCATCAACACCACCTTTACTCCACACACAGAAATGCATACATATCTCCCCCACCCTCAATTGGGCAAATCTGACCATAATTCTATCCTCCTGATTCCTGTTTACGAGCTAAACCTAAAGCAGGAAGTACCGGTAACTAGTTCAATACGGAAGTGGTCAGATGACACGGATGCTACGCAACAGGACTGTTTTGCTAGCACAGACTGGAATATGTTCCGGGATTCATCAAATGGCATTGAGGAGTATACCACCTCAGTCATCTGCTTCATCAATAAGTGCATCGACAACGTTGTGTCACGCCCTGACCTTAGAGAGCCGTTTTATTTCTCTATTATATATCCTGTGCCAGCTCCACGCACCCGGTCTCCTGTACGTCTGCCCAGCCTGGTGCGCCCTGTGCCAGCTCTACGCACCCGGCCTCCGGTGATGATCCATGGCAAGAAGCCTCCAGTGAAGATCCATGGCACGAAGCCTCCATTGATGATCCATGGCACGAAGCCTCCAGTGATGATCCATGGCAAGAAGCCTCCTGTGATGATCCATGGCACGAAGCCTCCAGTGAGGAGTCATGGCACGAAGCCTCCAACGACGGCCTCCAGTCCGGAGCCTCCAGAGACGGTCTCCAGTCCGGAGCCTACAGCGACGTCCATCAGTCCGGAGCCTCCAGAGACGGTCTCCAGTCCGGAGCCTACAGCGACGTCCATCAGTCCGGAGCCTCCGGCGACGGCCTCCAGTCCGGGGCCCTCAACGAGGGTGCCCAGTCCGGGGCCCGCAACAAGGTTGCCCAGTCCGGGGCCCGCAGCGAGGGTCTCCAGTCCGGAGCCAGCAGCGAGGGTCCCCAGTCCGGGGTCGGTGGCGAGGGTCCCCCCACCAGAGGCACCACCAAAGGAGGGTGAGCCAGAGGTGGAGCGGGGTCTACGTCCCGCACCAGAGCCGCCACCACGGATTAATGCCCACCCAGACACTCCCCTACAGGTTCAGGTGGAGGGTGGGTGGGGGTACTGTCACGCCCTGACCTTAGAGAGCCATTTTATTTCTCTATTTGGTTCGGTCAGGGTGTGATGTGGGGTGAGCATTCTATGTTTTGTTTTTTATGTTTCTTTATTTCTATGTTTTGGTCGGGAATGGTTCTCAATAAGGGACAGCTGTCTATTGTTGTCTCTGATAGGGAATTATCCTTAGGTATCCCTTTTTCCCTCCTCCAGTGTGGGTAGTTGACTTTGTTAGAGGCATCATTGCCTATGTTAAGCTTCATGGTCGTTTCTTTGTTTTGTTGTTTTTTTGGCAACCTTTACCTAAATAAACAGAAATGTACGCTCACCACGCTGCACTTTGGTCTACTTCTTATGACACCCGTGACAGTCGTCCCCACAGTGACCGTACAGCAGAAGTCGGGAGTTTACATACACCTTAGGCAAATACATTTAAACTCAGTTTTTCACAATTCCTAACATTCAATCCTAGTAAAAATTCCCTGTTTTAGGTCAATTAGGATCAAATCAAATCAAATGTATTTATATAGCTCTTCGTACATCAGCTGATATCTCAAAGTGCTGTACAGAAACCCAGCCTAAAACCCCAAACAGCAAGCAATGCAGGTGTAGAAGCACAGTGGCTAGGAAAAACTCCCTAGAAAGGCCAAAACCTAGGAAGAAACCTAGAGGGGAACCAGGCTATGTGGGGTGGCCTGTCCTCTTCTGGCTGTGCCGGGTGGAGATTATAACAGAACATGGCCAAGATGTTCAAATGTTCATAAATGACCAGCATGGTCAAAAAATAATAATCACAGGCAGAACAGTTGAAACTGGAGCAGCACCACAGCCAGGTGGACTGGGGACAGCAAGGAGTCATCATGCCCGGTAGTCCCGAGGCATGGTCCTAGGGCTCAGGTCCTCCGAGAGAGAGAGAGAAAGAGAGAATTAGAGAGAGAACTTAAATTCACACAGGACACCGGATAGGACAGGAGAAGTACTCCAGATATAACAAACTGACCCTAGCCCCCCGACACAAACTACTGCAGCATAAATACTTCACCACTTTATTTTAAGAATGTGAAATGTCAGAATAATAGTAGAGAGAATGATTTATTTCAGCTTTTATTTCTTTCATCACATTCCCAGTGGGTTAGAAATGTACATGCACTCAATTAGTATTTGGTAGCATTGCCTTTAAATAGTTTAACTTGGGTCAAATGTTTTGGGTAGCCTTCCACAAGCTTCCGACAATAAATTTTAGCCCATTCCTCCTGACAGAGCTAGTGTAACTGAGTCAGTTTTGTAGGCCTCCTTGCTCACACACGCTTTTCAGTTCTGCCCACAACTTTTCTATAGGTTTGAGGTCAGGGCTTTATGATGGCCACTCCAATACCTTGACTTTGTTGTCCTTAAGCCATTTTGCCACAACTTTGGAAGTATGCTTGGGATCATTGTCCATTTGGAAGACCCATTTGCGACCAAGCTTTTACTTCCTGACTGTCTTGAGATATTGCTTTAATACATCCACATCATTTTCCTACCTCATGATGCCATCTATTTTGTGAAGTGCACCAGTCCCTCCTGCAGCAAAGCACCCCCACAACATGATTCTGCCACCCCTGTGCTTCACGGTTGGGATGGTGTTCTTCGGTTTGCAAGCCTCCCCCTTTTTCCTCCAAAGATAATGATGGTCATTATGGCCAAACAGTTCTACTTTTGTTTCATCAGACCAGAAGACATTTCTCCAAAAAGTACAATCTTTGTCCCCATGTGCAGTTGCAAAACGTAGTCTGGCTTTTTTTATGGTGGCTTTTTGCACCAAAGTCAGTTAGACAGAACGCGTCTCCTTCCTGAGCGGTACGACGGCTGCGTGGTCCCATGGTGTTTATATTTGCGTACTATTGTTTGCAGAGATGAACGTGGTACCTTCAGGCATTTGGAAATTGCTCCCAAGGATGAACCAGACTTATTTTCTGAGGTCTAGGCTGATTTCTTTTGATTTTCCCATGATGTCAAGCAAAGAGGCACTGAGTTTGAAGGTAGGCCTTGAAATACATCCACAGGTACACCTCAAATTGACTCATATTGTGTAAATTCGCCTGTGAAAAGCTTCTAAAGCCATGACATCATTTTCTGGAATTTTCCAACCTGTTTAAAGGCGCAGTCAATTTTGTGTATGTAAACTTCTGACCAACTGGAATTGTGATACAGTGAATTATAAGTGAAATAATCTGTCTGTAAACAATTGTTGGAAAAATTACTCGTGTCAAGCACAAAGTAGATGTCCTAACCGACTTGCCAAAACTATAGTTTGTTTATAAGAAATTTGTGGAGTGGTTGAAAAACGAGTTTTAATGACTCCAACCTAAGTGTATGTAAACTTCTGACTTCAACTGTACATATCCCAACCAGAAGCCATGGATTACAGGCAACATATGCATTGAGCTAAAGGCTAGAGCTGCCGTTTTCAAGGAGTGGGACACTAATCCGGACACTTATGAGAAATTCCGCTAGGCCCTCAGGCAAACCGTCAAACAAGCAAAGCGTCAATACAGAATTAAGATTGAATCCTACAACACCGGCTCTGACGCTCGTCGGATGTGACAGGGCTTGCAAACTATTACGGACCACAAAGGGAAACCCAGCCACGAGCAACCCAGTGGCGCTAGCCTAACAGATGAGCTAAATGCCTTTTATGCTTGCTTCGAGGCAAGCAACACTGATGCATGAGAACACCAGCTGTTCTGGACGACTGTGTGATAAGGCTCCCGATAGCAGATGGGAGCAAGACCTTTGAACAGGTCAACATTCACAAAGCTTGAATTCGCATACCGCCTCAACAGATCCACAGACGACGCAATCTCAGTCACACTCCACACTGCCCTTTCCCACCTGGACAAAAGGAACACCTATGTGAGAATGCTGTTCATTGACAACAGCTCAGTGTTCAACACCATAGTGCCCACAAAGCTCATCACTAAGCTAAGGACCCTGGGACTAAACATCTCCCTTTGCAACTGGATCCTGGACATCCTGACGGGCCGCCCCCAGGTGGTAAGGGTAGGCAACAACACCTCTGCCATGCTGATCCTCAACACTGGGGCCCCTCAGGGCTGTGTGCTTAGTCCCCTCCTGTACTCCCTGTTCAACCACGACTGCGTGGCCAAACAGAGAGGGGAGTGGAAGAGGGGGACCTAAAACACAGATTTTGACTTTGTTGAACAAAAAAATATTTATAAGCACCTACAATGGCATGGCTTATTAGCCCAAAGGCCGGCAGATGGAGATATTGAGCCGTTTCATCTTACGAAACAACTCAATATCGCCATCTGCCAGCTTTTGGCCAACTGGTTATTAAATTGTGATAGAAAGACTTAGCTAATATGTTTGAAGTTCATACTTCATGTTTGACTTCATGTCATACGTTCCTATCGTAATCTATGCATTACACTGCCGTACAATTTGTTGTGTGATTTGGATTAATCCCCTCTACCACACGGAACCCCACTAATCTACTGACCGAACGCAAGAGGTGGCTAACAACAGACCTCCATCCTATGCTAGCTTGCTACCGATGGCCTGGCTAGCTGTCTAAATCGCCGTGACCCTCAACCAACCTCTCCACTCACTGGACCCTTTTGATCACTCGACTAAGCATGCCTCTCCTTAATGTCAATATGTCTTGTCCATTGCTGTTCTGGTTAGTGTTTATTGGCTTATTTCACTGTAGAGCCTCTAGTCTAGTTCAATGATGTTTCTAGAGACAATATCTCTCTCTTCATCACTCAATACCTAGGTTTACCTCCACTGTATTCACATCCTACCTTACCTTTGTCTGTACATTATACCTTGATGCTATTTTATCGCCCCCAGAAACCTCCTTTTACTCTCTGTTCCAGACGTTCTAGACGACCAATTCTTATTGCTTTTAGCCGCACCCTTATTCTACTCCTCCTATGTTCCTCTGGCGATGTAGAGGTGAATCCAGGCCCTGCAGTGCCTAGCTCCACTCCTATTCCGCAGGCGCTCTCTTTTGACGACTTCTGTAACCGTAATAGCCTTGGTTTCATGCATGGTAACATTAGAAGCCTCCTCCCTAAGTGTGTTCTATTCACTGCTTTAGCACACTCTGCCAACCCGGATGTTCTAGCTGTGTCTGAATCCTGGCTTAGGAAGACCACCAAAAATTCAGACATTTTAATTCCAAACTACAACATTTTCAGACAAGATAGAACTGCCAAAGGGGGCGGTGTTGCAATCTACTGCAAAGATAGCCTGCAGAGTTCTGTCCTACTATCCAGGTCTGTACCCAAACAATTTGAACTTCTACTTTTAAAAATCCACCTCTCTAAAAACAAGTCTCTCACCGTTGCCGCCTGCTATAGACCACCCTCTGCCCCCAGCTGTGCTCTGGACACCATATGTGAACTGATTGCCCCCCATCTATCTTCAGAGCTCGTGCTGCTAGGCAACCTAAACTGGAACATGCTTAACACCCCAGCCATCCTACAATCTAAACTTGATGCCCTCAATCTCACACAAATTATCAATGAACCTACCAGGTACCTCCCCAAAGCCTTAAACACGGGCACCCTCATAGATATCATCCTAACCAACTTCCCCTCTAAATACACCTCTGCTGTCTTCAACCAAGATCTCAGCGATCACTGCCTCATTGCCTGCATCCGTAATGGGTCAGCGGTCAAACGACCTCCTCTCATCACTGTAAAACGCTCCCTGAATCACTTCAGCGAGCAGGCCTTTCTAATCGACCTGGTCGGGGTATCCTGGAAGGATATTGACCTCATCCCGTCAGTAGAGGATGCCTGGATATTTTTAAAAAATGCCTTCCTAACCATCTTAAATAAACATGCCCCATTCAATAAATGTAGAACCAGGAACAGATATAGCCCTTGGTTCTCCCCAGACCTGACTGCCCTTAACCAACACAAAAACATCCTATGGCGTTCTGCATTAGCATCGAACAGCCCCCGTGATATGCAGCTGTTCAGGGAAGCTAGAAACCATTATACACAGGCAGTTAGAAAAGCCAAGGCTAGCTTTTTCAAGCAGAAATTTGCTTCTTGCAACACTAACTCAAAAAAGTTCTGGGACACTGTAAAGTCCATGGAGAATAAGAACACCTCCTCCCAGCTGCCCACTGCACTGAAGATAGGAAACACTGTCACCACTGATAAATCCACCATAATTGAAAATTTCAATAAGCATTTTTCTACTGCTGGCCATGCTTTCCACCTGGCTACTCCTACCCCTGTCAACAGCACTGCACCCCCAACAGCAACTCGCCCAAGCCTTCCCCATGTCTCCTTCTCCCAAATCCATTCAGCTGATGTTCTGAAAGAGCTGCAAAATCTGGACCCCTACAAATCAGCCGGGCTAGACAATCTGGACCCTTTCTTTCTAAAATTATCTGCCGAAATTGTTGACACCCCTATTACTAGCCTGTTCAACCTCTCTTTCGTTTCGTCTGAGATTCCCAAAGATTGGAAAGCAGCTGCGGTCATCCCCCTCTTCAAAGGGGGGGACACTCTTGACTCAAACTGCTACAGACCTATATCTATCCTACCATGCCTTTCTAAGGTCTTCGAAAGCCAAGTCAACAAACAGATTACCGACCATTTTGAATCTCACCATACCTTCTCTGCTATGCAATCTGGTTTCAGAGCTGGTCATGGGTGCACCTCAGCCACGCTCAAGGTCCTAAACGATATCTTAACCGCCATCGATAAGAAACATTACTGTGCAGCCGTATTCATTGATCTGGCCAAGGCTTTCGACTCTGTCAATCACCACATCCTCATAGGCAGACTCAACAGCCTTGGTTTCTCAAATGATTGCCTCGCCTGGTTCACCAACTACTTCTCTGATAGAGTTCAGTG
Source organism: Oncorhynchus mykiss (assembly GCF_057628025.1). Classification (NCBI taxonomy): domain Eukaryota; kingdom Metazoa; phylum Chordata; class Actinopteri; order Salmoniformes; family Salmonidae; genus Oncorhynchus; species Oncorhynchus mykiss. The sequence goes on from NC_143041.1 coordinate 11,275,317, forward strand.
TGTCAAATCGGAGGGTCTGTTGTCCGGACCTCTGGCAGTCTCTATGGGGGTGCCACAGGGTTCAATTCTTGGACCGACTCTCTTCTCTGTATACATCAATGAGGTCGCTCTTGCTGCTGGTGAGTCTCTGATCCACCTCTACGCAGACGACACCATTCTGTATACTTCCGGCCCTTCTTTGGACACTGTGTTAACAACCCTCCAGGCAAGCTTCAATGCCATACAACTCTCCTTCCGTGGCCTCCAATTGCTCTTAAATACAAGTAAAACTAAATGCATGCTCTTCAACCGATCGCTACCTGCACCTACCCGCCTGTCCAACATCACTACTCTGGACGGCTCTGACTTAGAATACGTGGACAACTACAAATACTTAGGTGTCTGGTTAGACTGTAAACTCTCCTTCCAGACCCATATCAAACATCTCCAATCCAAAGTTAAATCTAGAATTGGCTTCCTATTTCGCAACAAAGCATCCTTCACTCATGCTGCCAAACATACCCTTGTAAAACTGACCATCCTACCAATCCTCGACTTTGGCGATGTCATTTACAAAATAGCCTCCAATACCCTACTCAACAAATTGGATGCAGTCTATCACAGTGCAATCCGTTTTGTCACCAAAGCCCCATATACTACCCACCATTGCGACCTGTACGCTCTCGTTGGCTGGCCCTCGCTTCATACTCGTCGCCAAACCCACTGGCTCCATGTCATCTACAAGACCCTGCTAGGTAAAGTCCCCCCTTATCTCAGCTCGCTGGTCACCATAGCATCTCCCACCTGTAGCACACGCTCCAGCAGGTATATCTCTCTAGTCACCCCCAAAACCAATTCTTTCTTTGGCCGCCTCTCTTTCCAGTTCTCTGCTGCCAATGACTGGAACGAACTACAAAAATCTCTGAAACTGGAAACACTTATCTCCCTCACTAGCTTTAAGCACCAACTGTCAGAGCAGCTCACAGATTACTGCACCTGTACATAGCCCACCTATAATTTAGCCCAAACAACTACCTCTTTCCCAACTGTATTTAATTTATTTATTTATTTTGCTCCTTTGCACCCCATTATTTTTATTTCTACTTTGCACATTCTTCCATTGCAAAACTACCATTCCAGTGTTTTACTTGCTATATTGTATTTACCTTGCCACCATGGCCTTTTTTGCCTTTACCTCCCTTCTCACCTCATTTGCTCACATTGTATATAGACTTGTTTATACTGTATTATTGACTGTATGTTTGTTTTACTCCATGTGTAACTCTGTGTCGTTGTATCTGTCGAACTGCTTTGCTTTATCTTGGCCAGGTCGCAATTGTAAATGAGAACTTGTTCTCAACTTGCCTACCTGGTTAAATAAAGGTAAAATAAAAATAAAAAATAAAAAAACAATCAGACCCTGAAAATATATTTTTATACGTTATAGAAAGAGTCCAATGTACTACTAGCTACATGATGACAGTTGAGTTCCCTCAAAATGCAGCAGGAAGTTAGGCATAGTCAGAGCCATATATATATATTCAGATATACACCCAGTTTATTAGGTACACTACCCTGTTCACAAAAATTGATCGCTCCTACAGACAATGAGTCACGTGGCCATGGCTTTCTAAATAGAGCAGGCAGACAGGCATCCAGTTACTGTTTGACAGCTAATTGATGAGAGGTCGAAAGAGAATGGCAAGAATCATGCAAGCTAACAGGTGGGTCACAAACAGACAAATAACGGTGTAGTACAACAGTGGTGTGCAGAACGGCATCTCGGAACGCACAACTCGTCATTCCTTGTCACCGATGGGCTATTGTAGCAGACGACCACACCGGGTTCTACTCCTATCAGCTAAAAACAAGAACAAGAAGCAGCTCCAGTGGGTGCGCAATCACCAACATTGGACAATTGAGGAGTGGAAAAACATTGCCTGGTCAGACGAATCCCGGTTCTGTTGCATCATGCTGATGGCAGAGTTAGGAGTTGGCGTAAGCAGCATGAGTCCATGGACCCATCCTGCCTGGGGGGAGTGTGAGCAGGGGGGAGAGAGAGCAAAGGGGATAGCGCAAGAGATGGGGAGGGGGGAAGGGAGATAGGAGAAAAACAGAGAGAGAAAGAGGGAGAGAAAATGATGCAGAAAAATGAATCCATGCTTTTGTTACTTGGTTAGACTACTGCAATGCTCTACTTTCCGGCTACCCGGATAAAGCACTAAATAAACTTCAGTTAGTGCTAAATACGGCTGCTAGAATCTTGACTAGAACCAAAAAATTTGATCATATTACTCCAGTGCTAGCCTCCCTACACTGGCTTCCTGTCAAGGCAAGGGCTGATTTCAAGGTTTTACTGCTAACCTACAAAGCATTACATGGGCTTGCTCCTACCTATCTCTCTGATTTGGTCCTGCCGTACATACCTACACGTACGCTACGGTCACAAGACGCATGCCTCCTAATTGTCCCTAGAATTTCTAAGCAAACAGCTGGTGGCAGGGCTTTCTCCTACAGAGCTCCATTTTTATGGAATGGTCTGCCTACCCATGTGAGAGACGCAAACTCGGTCTCAACCTTTAAATCTTTACTGAAGACTCATCTCTTCAGTGGGTCATATGATTGAGTGTAGTCTGGCCCAGGAGTGTGAAGGTGAATGGAAAGGCTCTGGAGCAACGAATTGCCCTTGCCGTCTCTGCCTGGATGGTTCCCCTCTTTCCACTGGGATTCTCTGCCTCTAACCCTATTACAGGGGCTGAGTCACTGGCTTACTGGTGCTCTTTCATGCCGTCCCTAGGAGGGGTGCGTCACTCGAGTGGGTTGAGTTACTGATGTGATCTTCCTGTCTGGGTTGGCGCCCCCCCCCCCCCCCCTATACTCGGCCTTGTCTCAGGATGGTAAGTTGGTGGTTGAAGATATCCCTCTAGTGGTGTGGGGGCTGTGCTTTGGCAAAGTGGGTGGGGTTATATCTTTCCTGTTTGGCCCTGTCCGGGGGTATCATCGGATGGGGCCACAGTGTCTACTGACCCCTCCCGTTTCAGCCTCCAGTATTTATGCTGCAGTAGTTTATGTGTCGGGGGCTAGGGTCAGTTTGTTATATCTGGAGTACTTCTCCTGTCTTATCCGGTGTCCTGTGTGAATTTAAGTATGCTCTCTCTAATTCTCTCTTTCTCTCTCTCTCTCGGAGGACCTTAGCCATATGACCATGCCTCAGGACTACCTGGCATGATAACTCCTTGCTGTCCCCAGTCCACCTGGCCGTGCTGCTGCTCCAGTTTCAACTGTTCTGCCTGCGGCTATGGAATCCTGACCTGTTCACCGAACGTGCTACCTGTCCCACGCCTATTATTTGACCATGCTGGTCATTTATGAATATTTGAACATCTTGGCCATGTTCTGTTATAATCTCCACCCGGCACAGCCAGAAGAGGCCTGGCCACCCCTCATAGCCTGGTTCCTCTCTAGGTTTCTTCCAAGGTTTTGGCCTTTCTAGGGAGTTTTTTCTAGCCAACGTGCTTCAACACCTGCATTGCTTGCTGTTTGGGGTTTTAGGCTGGGTTTCTGTACAACGCTTTGAGATATTAGCTGATGTACGAAGGGCTATTTAAATCAATTTGATTTGATAGTAACAGTATTGAAAATCAAAGACATGGGAACAGGTAGAATACTTTTATTGTTATTTCGGCTGCCACAAGGCCTTTTCTAGACTAGTCTCCTGAATGAGTGTTTTTTCTGTCTATAGGTGGGAAGCGTCCCAGAGAGCACATCAAAGTGACGGGGAAAAAGTGAGAGGAGCAAGTCACCAACCTGTCAGTGAGGTGTTCCACGAGGTGGGATTTGAGGTGGAGGCAGTGACTCGGCTGCCATACCTGTGTGAGGGAGACATGTACAAAGATTACTATGTACTGGATGATGCCGTCTTTGTCCTGAATCCTGTGGAGGAGTGAAATCAGTTGAAATGCTTCTGAATTGTCCAAAATTTCATCAATTTCTTCCTTCCTTCATCAGCACTAATCTTAAACCGATTATCTTTCCAACGGGGCTGGACAAGTGAGAGGTTTTTGCAATGTTGCTTTCACCCAACCTGTGTTTTCAGATGAATGCAGACTGAGTAGAAGAGAGGAAGCCATTTCAGACTATTGAGATGCATCCTTTGAATAGTCCTAGAGCGTCTGTGTACAGTAGAAGGTTTAATCTTACTTGTAGGTGCTTTTAGCAACACGGGTGTATTTACATACTTATATACTTGTGATAATGACCAACCATCCTGTCTGCCAGTTGAAATGGAATCGTATTTAACTTCTGGCTTCCTGCGGACTGTTTTTGTGCAACCCAATATAATTGAAAGCAACGCTAATGAACAGTGGGGAGAACAAGTATTTGATACACTGTCGATTTTGCAGGTTTTCCTACTTACAAAGCATGTAGAGGTCTGTAATTTTTATCATAGGTACACTTCAACTGTGAGAGACGGAATCTAAAACAAAAATCCAGAAAATCACGTATGATTTTTAAGTAATTAATTTGCATTTTATTGCATGACATAAGTATTTGATTCATCAGAAAAGCAGAACTTAGTATTTGGTACAGAAACCTTTGTTTGAAATTACAGAGATCATACGTTTCCTGTAGTTCTTGACCAGGTTTGCACACACTGCAGCAGGGATTTTGGCCCACTCCTCCATACAGACCTTCTCCAGATCCTTCAGGTTTCGGGGCTGTCGCTGGGCAATACGGACTTTCAGCTCCCTCCAAAGATTTTCTATTGGGTTCAGGTCTGGAGACTGGCTAGGCCACTCCAGGACCTTGAGATGCTTCTTACGGAGCCACTCCTTAGTTGCCCTAGCTATGTTTTTCGGGTCATTGTCATGCTGGAAGACCCAGCCACGACCCATCTTCAATGCTCTTGCTGAGGGAAGGAGGTTGTTGGCCAAGATCTCGCGATACATGGCCCCATCCATCCTCCCCTCAATACGGTGCAGTCGTCCTGTCCCCTTTGCAGAAAAGCATCCCCAAAGAATGATGTTTCCACATCCATACTTCACGGTTGGGATGGTATTCTTGGGGTTGTACTCATCCTTCTTCTTCCTCCAAACACGGAGAGTGGAGTTTAGACCAAAAAGCTATATTTTTGTCTCATCAGACCTCATAACCTTCTCCCATTCCTCCTCTGGATCATCCAGATGGTCATTGACAAACTTCAGACGGGCCTGGACATGCGCAGGCTTGAGCAGGGGGACCTTGCGTGCGCTGCAGGATTTTAATCCATGACGGCGTAGTGTGTTACTAATGGTTTTCTTTGAGACTGTGGTCCCAGCTCTCTTCAGGTCATTGACCAGATCCTGCCGTGTAGTTCTGGGCTGATCCCTCACCTTCCTCATGATCAGTGATGCCCCACGAGGTGAGATCTTGCATGGAGCCCCAGACCGAGGGTGATTGACCGTCATCTTGAACTTCTTCCATTTTCTAATAATTGCGCCAACAGTTGTTGCCTTCTCACCAAGCTGCTTGCCTATTGTCCTGTAGCCCATCCCAGCCTTGTGCAGGTCTACAATTTTATCCCTGATGTCCTTACACAGCTCTCTGGTCTTGGCAATTGTGGAGAGGTTGGAGTCTGTTTGATTGAGTGTGTGGACAGGTGTCTTTTATACAGGTAACGAGTTCAAACAGGTGCAGTTAATACAGGTAATGAGTGGAGAACAGGAGGGCTTCTTAAAGAAAAACTAACAGGTCTGTGAGAGCCGGAATTCTTACTGGTTGGTAGGTGATCAAATACTTATGTCATGCAATAAAATGCAAATTAATTACTTAAAAATCATACAATGTGATTTTCTGGATTTTTGTTTTAGATTCCGTCTCTCACAGTTGAAGTGTACCTATGATAAAAAATTACAGACCTCTACATGCTTTGTAAGTAGGAAAACCTGCAAAATCGGCAGTGTATCAAATACTTGTTCTCCCCACTGTAAATACACCCATGTTGCTAAAAGCCCCTATCTGAATGGGTGCTGGATTTTTATTTAACTGGTGGAGCTGAAGCAAGATATTTTCTTAAACTGTAATTATCTTTTTAAATCCTGGTTTGAAACTCGGGTAGCTCCACTGTTTACCAACCAGCATGTGTCATACCGTGTCATACCTCTACATTCTAAGCAAAGAAAAACACAAAATGGATGTTTGCCATTGAATATAAAAACACGTAATAAATCTGTAAATGAGAGATAGGGAGGATGTCACATACTATTAGTATTTATTATGGATCCCCATTAGCTGCTACCCTTCATGGGTTCCAGCGAAATGAAGTCTGTTATACAATTTTAAAACATTACAACACATTCACAACAGATTTCACAACACACCAAGTGTGTGCCCTCAGGCCCCTACTCCAGTACCACACAAAATCCATGTGTACTTGTGTGTGTATGGTGCATATGTTATCATGTGTGTGTATGTATGTGTCTGTGCCTGTGTTTGTTCCTTCACAGTCCCCAATTTACCATAAGGTTTATTTTTATCAGTTTTTTAAATCTAATTTTACTGGTTGCATGAGTTACTTGATGTGTAATAGAGTTCCATGTAGTCTTGGCTCTATGTACTACTGTGTGCCTTCCATAGTCTGTTCTGGACCTTGGGACTGTGAAGAGACTTCTGTCGGCATGTCTTGTGGGGTATGCATCGGTGTCCGAGTGCCAGTAGTTCAAACAGACAGCTTGTGCATTCAACATGTCAATAACCGCTCAGAAATACAAGTAGTGATGAAGTCAATTTCTCCTCTTTGATCCAGGAGAGATTGACATGCATATTATTAACATTAGCTCTCTGTGTACATCCAAGGGCCAGCCGTGCTGCCCTGTTCTGAGCCAATTGCAATTCCCTCTATGTGGCACCTGACCACACGACTGAATAGTAGTCCAGGTGCGACAAAACAAGGGCTTGTAGGACCTGCCTTGTTGATAAGGCAGAGCAATGGTTTATTATGGACAGATTTCTACCCATCTTTACTACTGTTGTATCAATACGTTTTGACGATGACAGTTTACAATCCAGGATTACTCCAAGCAGTTTAGTCACCTCAACTTGCTCAATTTCCACATTATTCGTTACAAGATTTAGTTGAGGTTTAGTAAATGATTCGTCCCAAATACAATGCTTTAAGTTTATGAAATATTTAGGACTAATTTATTCCCTGCCACTCATTCTGAAACTAACTGCAGCGCTTTGTTAAGTGTTGCAGTCATTTCAGTAACTGTAGTAGCTGACGTGTATAGTGTTGAGTCATCCTCATACATAGACACACTGGCCTTACTCAAAGACAGTGGCATGTCGTTAGTAAAGATTGAAAAAAACTGCCCTGGGGAATTCCTGATTCTACCTGGATTATGTTGGAGAGGCTTCCATTAAAGAACAACCTCTTTGTTATGTTAGACAAGTAACTCTTTATCCACAATATAGCAGGTGGTGTAAAACCCTAAAACATACATTTGTTATAGTAGCAGACTATGATAATGTCAAAAGCTGCACTGAAGTCTAACTAAACAGCCCCCACAATATTTTTGTCATCCATTTCTCTCAGCCAATCATCAGCCAATTATGTAAGCACTGTGCTTGTTGTATGTCCTTCCCTATAAGCATGCTGAAAGTAGCATTGTATCTGGTCAACAACAACAAAAAACCCAAAAGTTTACTAAGGGCTGGTAACAGGCTGATTGGTTGGCTGTTCGATTCAGTAAAGGGGCATTACTACTCTCAGGTAGAAGGATAACTTTTTCTTCCCTCCAGGCCTGAGGGCACACACTTTCTAGTAGGCTTAAATTGACGATAAGGCAAATAGGAGTGGCAATATCGTCTGCTATTATCCTCAGTAATTTTCCATATCACTGTGCAAATTGTCTGTTCTTTGTTGAAGTATATTGCTTGATACTTAATTTCTCCAGCAATAACACATTGTGAAACTGTACATATAAATAGTTGGATCTCCATTGATTCAGTCAAACACTTTCTACCTGTTGTATTTTCAACTGGGCAGTATCGTTCTGTTACAATGACACTGGTATCTGGAATTGTTATTGATAGCAGTACGAGATCTTATCAGTGAATACCTCCAAACTGAAGTATTATGGGCAGCAAAACTCGTTAACGTTAAATAATGTGCCACTCCCTGTGTATTTTACTTCAAAAATAATATCCCCTCAACAACAAATACATTTCTTTTTTCTGCAACATGTCATTCTTGATCTTCATATTCAATAGTAAACTTTTGTATCTTTTAGAAAGCGCAATAGACGTTTGAGATGACGTGTAAATGCAGTATCAGATTAGGATGTCATTTGAATGAAGGATATTTGATGTGTGTCATGTACATTTGACTGACTGGTGATTATTTCACTTTCATATGAATATCTTCTGCAAAGTTGTTGTTTATTCCACTGTCAAATTCTCAAATGAGTCTGTGGGTTAGTTTTTATAAATATAGTAGTTGAAAAGATAAAATACATTTCCGTGATCACGGGCGTGTCCAACTTCTCATTAGGCGAACGTAATTTTTTTCCCGGCTTGCATTGGGCGCGACTATCCTTGGCCACGTCTCCGGGCCACGTCGCGCATTACTCGCCATTTTCCCATCCAGACCGTGGAAAACGTCGATTTAGGTGCCTGACAGACCCTATAGTAAGGTTTTAAACCTGCAAGTAACGGAGGCTTGAAGGTCGTATTTGATTTGACCCGCATAGGTTCGTTCTAGCGAAGGCACAGCCGCCTGCAGCACCCAGCAGAATCATGAACATTTTCAGACTCACTGGTGATCTCTCCCATTTAGCAGCCATCATCATCCTGCTGCTAAAAATATGGAAAACCAGGTCCTGTGCCGGTGAGTAAGATTCCCATTTGGACTATTTGCAAGCTGCATACATCTCCAATTGCCATCTCAATTCCAGTGCAATGTACCTAGCTATTAAATTAGCAACGTTTCTTTGTAGTGGATTTTTGTTGACAAGCTAACTGCTACTAGGCAACTAACGTTAGTTTGAGGCTTCATCAAATCAGATTGTTAGCATTGATGCTAGCACGGCCTAGTAAACAGGACAGTGTTGGGAAAGGACAAAGTCCAGCAAATCAAATACACCCAGATGAAATGCATGCAATGTCTGTTGCTAAGTAACGTTAGTTGACTTGTGTTGAGTACCCCACTCATTTATTAGCTAGCGATATCAGGTCAACATCTGCGCACGTCAGTTTACAGGGCCCACTAAACGCTTTTCAGTGTGTGTGGTATGTCATGCCTCATCATCCCTGTTGTAGTACAGAAACCTTTGATTTTAGTCCGCTAATTCACCCCTCCCCCCGGCGTCGCTACCCTGGTCTGTCCTTTGACGTGGTAGCGCTGTCACTTAACGCGGATAATATGGTTAAAAAATATATAATTGCTGTCAAATGCACAGCTGATACAGGACTTTGTTACTTTAACTTATACAGAATTTAAGTAGTCAATTTCCAATGTCCCCTGGGAATTACAAGGCTTGTTGCAGTATGTTGTGTAAGGCCACAGGACTTCTAAACAAGATTGCTAACAAGCTAATCAAATGGCTACCTGAACTACCTGCATTGACCTTTTTTTGCACTGACTCTACCCACACACTCAGACATACTTACACTGACACCCCAACACACATGCGTACAAACACACTATCACACTCACCACATATGCTGCTGCTAGTGTTTTATCTATCCTGTTGCCTAGTCACTTTACCCCTACTTACCCCTACAGTACATATATACCTCAAGTAACTTTGAAACGGGTTTGGGGTTGAAGGTTAGGTTTAAGATCTGACTTGTCAAAGGAGGTACTGATACCTGTCACGATCAACAACTTCAGTAGGCAGGTAGCTTCTCACACAAGAGATTGGATTTGACACATTCCAGTCAGGCAAAAAATCAGTTTGTGCTCAGGTACTGGGCCTGTCATTAGAAACATAATCTCATCACTGCAAGCACCAAAGTTTAATTCAGTTTTTAATATACTCTAGTCTAGCATTGTTATTCATGTATTGTGAGCTTCTTGACTACAAGAAGGGTGCTACCACTTGCCAGTGTTTGCAGGTTGGCCTTCTGAGGCGGAGCAGCTGTAAGTCTATCTATGTCTGTGTTTAAAATTCTTTGGATTTTTATAAAATGCCTTGGATTTTTATCACAGTTGTCTCTACCTGGCCATGCTAGAGAGGAAAGAAGCTCTCAAAACATAACTGAGATTGTAGCCACTGGCCATAGCCATACAATATCTTTGTGTATTGTTCAGGCATAGGAAGGTTGAGGGATGGATCTTCTTTCAGCACAGTCTGAAATAGTAGGTTTTTGCAATGGCAAGCCCAGGATTGTACATCAGGTGGTCTAAGCATTTGTATGTGAAAATGCTGTACTAAGCCTACTTCTTATCAGACCCTCAGTTGGTTGTGTGTTTTGCAATTCACCTGAATGGAGTCCGACTAGCTTTTACCTCATCAAAGATGCTAAGTGGATTTGATCTGTCATGTTTTCATTCCTGCAGTTAGAATCAGAAATTAATGTACGCAAGCATCACAAACAAAGGTCACCTTATATTAATTTGGTGTTGCTGCTTGTGGAATAAGTCACAGCCATGATGCCTGTAATGTCAGGAATTGCCATAGCAGTACCTTCAAGTTGATGACATTGACAAGTGTAAGATGGAACACAAAACATTGTGTAGTTATGAGTCTGCCGGTCCTAACTGGGTTAGCCAGTGAAATGGGACAAAATTAGCTTTCTGGGTTTCGATTTCTACCAAGGGGCCACCGAAGTCCTTTTTCAAAAACACTTCTTTCCTTTCTGCCTCCCTGAGAATTAACACTGATCTGACCTGACTGGATAGGTGAAAGCAAGGATTTAACTTCATAGCCTCACACCAACTCTGTCCAGTGAGATCAGTGGTTACTCTAAGGAAGGATGCAAGGTTAACATCTCAATTCTTTCACAATTCAGATGAAGTTAATGAGACCGAATGAGAGGAAGCCACTTAGGGCTTTTGAGATGTACTCATGGTGGGCTGTTGTGAGTTTAGAAGAGAAGAGAAACAGACATCTGACGTCTCATACACTTGGTTGGTTTTTTGTCTCTCTTGACAGGTATCTCTGGGAAGAGTCAGATCTTGTTCGCCTTGGTGTTCACCAGTCGCTACCTGGACCTGCTCACCTCCTTCATCTCCCTCTACAACACTACCATGAAGGTGAGACAAACAGTGGACCTTGTGAGGGTGACAGGCTAATCCTCTTAGAGATCTTTTTTCAAGCAACACACCCTGCCCATTCTCTATAGTAGTGAGATCTACTCACGAGTCAATATTGAAGTACTGTTAAGTTGACACACCCTTGTATACCCAAGGTTCATTGGTGTATGAGTGGGTGCATCAAGAGTGTGTACCTCTAATTATGGAAACCACTAGTACGTTGAAAACACAAGCAGCTAATTTGCTCACTTTTCTAATCGGTTTCTGAGGTTGCCGTGTGCTTAACCTAATTGGATGTATACACACATCTTCCAGATAACAGTGAAAGGGAACAAGTTAGTGATTGGTGTATTGTATCGTTTAAGGTAATCTACATTGGCTGCGCGTACGCCACCGTGTACCTGATCTACGCTAAGTTCAAGGCCACCTATGACGGTAACCACGACACCTTCAGAGTGGAGTTCCTGGTCGTCCCCGTAGGAGGGCTGGCATTCCTTGTCAACCACGACTTCTCTCCCCTCGAGGTAAGGACACACACCCTCTTGTCTCTCATTAAGATGAATGCATACTGCATTATACAGCAACTGATATAGAGGCATTTTTTGGGGTTAAACGGCAAACGCCCTGTAGCAGTTAGCATACACTGATGTTGGTACCTTCAAACTTAGCAGTGAGTGATGACCATGAACACAAGACTGGTGACTATAGTTATGCTCAACAAGTATATTGTTATTCTATCTCCATTTGTGATATTTTACCATGCCTCGCTGGCTTGCTAGATAATCAATGCTCTGACATTTGCGATGTTGTCATGACGATAAGTCGGATGTGATCGTATTTACTTTAATGTAAACAAACCGCTTTCTGATTCGGAACTGCGCACACAACTTTTCACGACACAGCCGGGAAATGGGTCTACACAGCCACACACTCCACCTCTCACTATCTCCTCTCCCTCTAGATCCTGTGGACGTTCTCTATCTACCTGGAGTCGGTGGCCATCTTGCCCCAGCTCTTCATGATCAGTAAGACGGGCGAGGCGGAGACCATCACCACCCACTACCTGTTCTTCCTGGGCCTGTACCGGGCTCTCTACCTCATCAATTGGATCTGGCGCTTCTACTTCGAGGGATTCTTCGACATGATCGCCATCGTGGCCGGTGTTGTTCAGACAATCCTCTATTGCGACTTCTTCTATCTGTATGTGACAAAAGGTGAGTCGAGCTGCAGTCTTCTGACTTATTTTCGAAGTAAGTTTGGAGCAGTGTTTCCGGAGCAGTCATTTAACTGTTGTGCTGCGCCACGGGAAAATTGCCACCACTCCAAAAAAAAAAATGGAAACATATTTTGGTCGAGGCACAATTTGAAGGTGTTAGAACGATCTCCATTTACTTTTCCTCTGCAAACAAAACAAGTAATTAATAGAAAAAACAGACAACCTCGTAGTAGAATATTTTATCTACCTAGTTGGCTTGTGTGTTCTATACAAGATAAATATTCCTCTCCAGGTGCATTCAAGTTGCTGTGGCGCAGCACACCTCATCCCCATATTGTTTTTATCTACCTTGCTGCTCTTTTGCACACCAATATCACTACTTACTTCAAATCATTAACACCTTCAAATCATCATCTGCTCATCATCATCTGCTCATCTAGCACTCGTGTTAATCTGCTAAATTGTAATTACTTTGCTACTATGGGCTATTTATTGCCTTACCTCATGCCATTTGCACACACTGTAGACTCCCCCCCCCCCCCCCCACACCATTTTTTTGAGTGACTTAAAACAAGTTGTGCAATAAGTGCCAACCAGGGAACCAGGGTGCCAACAAGGGAAAGTGTTGAGGGAATAGTGACATGAAGTGGTTTCTGTGGGAGGTACAGGCATGGTTATGCTGCGTGCCAGGTTACCCCTCTGCCAATAACGGCACATTTTCAGTTTTCCCCTCCCCACTCAGACCCAGACAGTCCTTGAGAAATTGCCTTTTGTGAAGATATTTTTTAATTGAAAACAATCCCAGTAAGGTACATGTTATCCCAAAAGTGTTTAATATTGAGATAGAAATGGCTGCATTGGACCTTTAAACTTGAGTATATACACTGTATACTGGTGGCCAGTATGTTGCAATAAACTTTAGTGAACTATTAACAGAAAATATTTACAAAATAGCTACATATAGGAGCAGATCATCATTGTAAATGAGAACGCACAACTGCACCGCATTTCGAATTCTTGTGCACCATTATGCACGATGCTTGAATGTGTTCTTTTGTCAATATTATCTGTTAATAGTTCACTAAAGTTTATTGCAACGTAATGGCCGCCTACTCGTCTTCTTTCTCAAGTTCATTCTTGAATATACCTGCCCACATCTCCACTGTAAACCACTCACCGGGAACTTCTGGTATTTGTCACAAAATGTGTTTTGGTCATCTGTTTAACCGTTGCTTTGAACCTAAAAAAATCTCTCCTCTGTTTCAGTACTGAAAGGAAAGAAGCTGAGTCTGCCAGCCTAAGTGCCAAAGATCACCGATTTGGCAGACTCGCTGGGGGGGTGGCACATGACAGTTGCCCCCCTCCCATCCCCCCGCCAGTGTAAGATGCCTGAGACAGAGCGAGCCGCTCAGTTTGTCCTGTTTTTTGACCACTATCAGCAACGCCTGTTCAGGAGGGTGCAAATGTCAGAGCGCTCAGATAGAAATGTATTGTATAGGGCTAGGGAATTTTCAGCTCTATTAATTATATTTCCATCTGCAACGCTTCACCTTGTTGAATGCAACCCAGAACAAACCCGAAAAGGCCATCCTGAAGCCTTCGGACTTCTGTTTGATGCATCTTGCCTGACCTTTTTTTATTACTGTATAAAGGAAGAAAAGTTTTCTAAATAAAAATGTGTACTCTGATGATTTGACACATTAGTGAATGAGCTGAAAACATAAATTGCCTGTGATTTGGCACTGTAAAATATTGGCGCGGACTTCGTGGTGGGATAGTATTGACTAAAACCATTTAAGAGTATTTGCAACCTCAAATGTACTTTTTTCCTCAATCCAGAAAGAGGGGAAATGTAATGGAGTGTTATTCCCTTGGCTTTGGTTGGCAAACTTTTTTTGTATTTTTTTCGCTTTCTGACCCAGTGTACATTCCTGTATAAAGACAGCCAGTTACTGTTCATTCATGCCCTGGTCAATACTTAATATCCTCCAAAAAGATTAAACTAATCAATTTAAAGTTTGAATTGACCTGTAACTGTCACCTGTTATTTGAAATCTATCACTTACACCCCCAAAGAGTTTCACTGAAATACAGTATCGATAAACTGCCTTATCTTCATTGCTGTAAATGGCTTTCTTCATTTAAATGTACACCATCAAATCACCTGTATCTATATTTTACTACCTGAGTATCATTTCAAAATGAGTCCATTCATCGGCAATATATAGGCTACCAACTCAGACATCAGCTCCATATGTTTCTTAATGTCCATAGATTAGTCTACATGATGTGCATATTGTTGAGCTCACTTTAGAAGATCTGTGGATCTTTGACACATGATTATGGGCATTGTTGAATTGTAACCAGACATCTGCCTTTACTTATTTGGCCTCACATGCAGATCATTCCTATTTTTTTTTTTTTTTACTGAGTTCTTTTGCATGCTGTTGCCACCACAAATAAAGATTTTACGGAAAACACTTGACTGAATGAGAAGAGGTGGGTGTTGATTGTACTTTATTAATCCCAGAAGGAGAAAGTAGTCATTACAGCCATAGCAACAAACAAAAAACGTACATGGTAAGGTTGCTAGGCATGGTGAGTTTAGGCTGTCATGTACTGGCTACATAAGCAGTTAATTTACAACAATTGCAAAACACAAATCCGCATTTATAGAACATTGAGAACAAAGGATCTTAACTTTAACTAAAAAGCTGGATGGCATTTATCTTGATGAGTCCGCAAACGGTCTCTACGATTGAAAGCTTTCCCACAATCCGTACATTGGTAAGGCTTCTCTCCTGTGTGCGTTTTCATGTGTCTGCTCAACTGATGGGAGGTGCTGAAGGACTTGTTGCAGGTGAGACACGAATACGGTTTCTCCCCGGTATGACTTCGCCGGTGTATGGTGAGATAATGGGCTTGAACAAAACCCTTCCCACAGTCCTTGCACTTGAATGGCCGGTCTCCAGTATGGTATCTCACGTGTATCCTCAGTTCAGATGCAGATTTGAAAACTCTGGTACATTCCTTATATGTGCAGGAATAAGGATTCTCCCCTGTGTGAATCAATACGTGTCTCGCCAATGGGGCAGGGCTAAAGAATCCCTTACCGCAGTAGGAGCACGGGTAACGCACCCCTTTGTGGTAAACATTCTCATGCATCTTCATTTGACCTTTGTCCCTGAAAGCTTTGTTACACTGGGAACAAGGGAAACGTTTCACCTGAGGAGTGTGAACACGATTCATGTGTGTTTTCAGAATCCCCTTGGATTGGAAGCTCTTTCCACACTCCCAGCAAAGGCACGGTTTCTCTCCTGTGTGCGTTCTCTGGTGTGTCACAAGAGCAGTTTCAAAATGGAACTTCTTGGGACAGTGGGAGCACTTATATGGAAGATCCCCGGTGTGTGTCCTCTCGTGTCGTACGAAGACAGATAACTCGGCATAGCTTCTCTCACAGTAGGTGCAGCGGAATGGCCCGCTGAACTGATGGTCATCCACGTAGTGTCTGGAGAGGTATCTTATCACATTGAAGCTCTTCTCACACATGGTGCATTGAACCGGTTTGTGCTCTACCTTGTGAATTGCAAGCGTTTCTTGGTCTGGGAACATCCTTCGGCAATAGGCGCAGCGGAGCGGGTTGTGGATGCGTTTGTGTGCTGTCAGTGTGGATTTTAGCCCGAATTCCTTCCCACATTCATTACACTTATGGACTTTCTTTTCCCCTAATTCAACAGGTTCACCCTTCCTCACCTTGCAGAACAGTCTCATGTGCCTCCTCAAAACAAAGTCGAACTTGTATTTCGACCCACAACGGGGGCAAGCGTGTGGGCGCTCATCTGAGTGAGAGAGAATGTGATATCTCAGGTATCCCGATATAAATTTATGGCAAATAGGACACCTTGCACAGCGTTTGGATGATCCTATAGGTGTGTTTGGTTCCGGGGTGGAAGATGGGTGTTTGGTTGCATTGGTGGAGGACGACTCACTGTCCTCAGGTGTTTCCTCAATAGGAAAGACACATCTTTCAATATGTTCCTGGAAGCTTCTCAAGGTCTTGTAAATCTTCTTACAGGTGGGACATCGATAGGGCCAGTCACCAGTGTGGGTCACCATGTGTTTCCTCAGAACTGCAGGACGCTGTACGACCTTACCGCACACCTTGCATGTCCTACGCTCCAGAGACCTTTTTGCTCTCGCTGATGACCCCTCCACAGAATGCATGTAGGTGAAGGCAGAATTCTGTTTGCTTAGAGTTGCAGAGAGTTGTATGATTCCTGCTTCACATGTCATGCTCTGCTGGTGTGTACTGCCTGATGGCCCTGGGTCTGTCTGCCCCGTAGCTGGAGGACCACGGCTCTCTCCAAGCTCCCCTTGTTGACGACTCAGAAAAAGACAAGCCTCTTCATGAGCCTTCACACTGTAATCGTGCTTGAAGGTCCTCTCACAGTTACTACATTGATGGATTCCTTTTTTCGGATGGGACTCCATGTGGATCTTCAGTTCGGAAGAGTTAGGGAAGATGTGTTCGCACACTCTGCACTTTTTGGGCTCAGTGTGGATAATCTGATGCCGCTTCATGCTTGAACCTGTTGCAAAAGTCTTCCCACAAACAGGACATGTCTTGCAGACAATGCGTTTGAGTTTTTTTTCATTTGGGCCTGCTTTTTGTCCTTGCGGACGTGGTAAAATTTTCTTCAACATCAGACCCTTGTATTGCATCACTGATATGGATGACTCATTGTCCTCAGGTGTTTCCTCAATAGGAAAGACACATCTTTCAGTATGTTCTTGGAAGCTTCCCAAGGCCTTGTAAATCTGCTTACAGGTAGGACATTGATAGGGCCAGTCACCAGTGTGAGTCAACATGTGTTTCCTCAAGACTGCAGGACGCTGTACGACCTTACCGCACAACTTGCATGTCCTACGCTCCAAGGACCTTTTGGCTCTTGGGACCTGTTGATTTGATTTGGGGGTCTGTGTCATGTCAGCGATGACAATCCCTTGTAGGTCCACCGAGGGTTTTTGTATCATGGAGAATCTGATTTCTTTAGACATGCCTATGTTTCTCTTTTGTTCAGGTTTGGGCTTTTTTCTGAATTTTTCATAATGGGTTTCTTCTTGTGTTTTGATTAGTTTAAAAGGCTTCTCTATACCATCTTCCCCTATACCCATCACTGTTTCGTACTCTGGTTCCACCTTGTCTGTCTCTGGGTCAGCAAACTCTGCATCATCCTCCGCCTCCTCATCATCACTAACAGAGGATGTTTTGTTTTTCTCACATTCCCCTGATCTGCTATCCACCCCTTCTCTTTCTTTTACATCCATACGTGTTCCTTCTTTTTTCACCTCTGTTGTAATTACCACCCTTTCCACAGGAGGAAGACAGAGAGCTGAGAGAATGCAGTCCCCATCGGTGGAAGATGGAGGGTCTGAAAAAGGGAACCAAAATGCAACACACAGACTTAAATTTGGAATGGGGGGGGTCCAAAACAAATCCATGATATAGCATGAAAATGATGGGTGCGAGATGCCTACCATGGTTGTCCAGCTTGCAGAGATCTCTGTGGTATTGAAGCAGGGTTTTCAGCTGCTGAGGGTGAGATATGGACTCAACACATTCCTCCAGAACAGAGGGGACGTCACTGAGCAGCAAGGCAGCCTGACACAATAAGTAATACAGAGTTAGAAGGAACATACAGTACCAGTCAAAAGTTTTAGAACACCTACTCATTCAAGGGTTTTTCTTTATTTTTACTATTTTCTACATTGTAGAATAATAGTGAAGACATCAAAACTATGAAATAACACATATGGAATCATGTAGTAACCTAAAAAAGTGTTAAACAAATCAAAATATATTTTATATTTCAGATTCTTCAAAGTAGCCACCCTTTGCCTTGACAGCGTCGCACACTCTTGGCATTCTCTCAATTAGCTTCATGAGGTAGTCACCTGGAATGCATTTCAATGAACTGTTGTGCTTTTTTAAAAGTTAATTTGTGGAATTTCTTTCCTTCTTAATGCATTTGAGCCAATCTGTTGTGTTGTGACAAGGTAGTGGTGGTATACAGAAGTCCAGGTCCTCTCTGGCTGGGCCACTCAGAGTTCAGAGACTTCAGAGCCACTCCTGCATAGTCTTGGATGTGTGCTTAGGGTTGTTGTCCTGTTGGAAGGTGAACCTTCGCCCAAGTCTGAGGTCCTGAGCGCTCTGGAACATGTTTTCATCAAGGATCTCGCTGTACTCTGCTCCGTTCATCCTTCCCTCGATCCTGACTTGTCTCCCAGTCCCTGCAGCTGAAAAACATCCCCACAGCATGATGCTGCCACCACCATGCTTCACCGTAGGGATGGTGCCAGGTTTCTTCCAGACATGAGACTTGGCATTCAGGCCAAAGAGTTCAATCTAGGTCTCATCAGACCAAAGAATCTTGTTTCTCATGGTCTGAGAGTCTTTAGGTGCCTTTTGACATTCTCCAAGCGGGCTGTCATGTGCCTTTTACTGAGGATTGGCTTCCGTCTGGCCATTCTACCATAGGGCGTACAATTGGCCCAGCGTCGTCCAGGTTTGGCCAGGGTAGGCCTTCATTGTAAATAAGAATATGTTCTTAACTAACTTGCCTAGTTAAATAGGTTAAATAAAAAATAAAAAGTTGTAGAAACATCTCAAGGATGATCAATAGAAACAAGATGCACCTGAGCTCAATTTGAGTCTCATAGCAAAAAGGGTCTGAATACCTTTGCAAATAAGGTATTGTTTTTTTTATTTTTAATACATTTGCAATTTTTTTTTCGAAAAACCTGTTGTTTTCGCTTTGTCATTATGGGGTATTGTGTGTAGATTGCTAAGGAAGATATTGAAAAAGTCAAGGGGTCTGAATACTTTCCGAAGGTACTGTATATACTTGTATTTCTACTAGTACCTGTTGGAAGTTTGACACAGGAAGTAGCTTCTCCAGTCTCGAAAGGAATTGCCACATGAGTTTCTGTATGCCTACGTCATAACTTGGACCAAATTCTACAGGAAAAACATCCTAAAACAGAGTAAAGGAATATAAGCTATGAAAACATCTTAGATTATTATTGAATTTCTGGAAATACACAGCAGTGGAAATACACATAATGGAAGTGACCCACAACTATTCCATAGCCAAATACTTACTGACCTGGAAGAAATGTTCCCTCTCGCCAGGGTCTTTCAGAAGGCTTTGAACCAGCCCAAGGAAATTGGATTCAGATAATCCTACCTCTGCATCAGCCTTAAACACAGAATATTATTTTTGTTTTTTAAACAACTAATTGACCATCCTCGGTTCAATTATTTGAATTCATTTTGTTATTTTTTCCCCTTCTGTGAGCTCAATGAACACATTGCACAGTTTCTCTAGAAAAATAAAATCTAGACGGAACTGTGCGATGTAGTAGGGAGTTGTAGATTCCAACAGGCCAATATTCTGCATAGTTTAACACAAACAAACGTAGTAGTTAACTACAATGACCATAATTCATTGCGCATCTACTTGTCCAGTCTGTGTATCTTTTATGCCTGCTACGAAGAGAGAAGAATGCGTGACCTTGAGGTGATATAGAGAGCAGCTGTTGCTTCGTGAGGTATTGCTACCTGAAAATACATGATCTAAGTGATTGATAGTTGGTATTCAGCCTCATGTATTTCGAAAAATAGTGATTTTAATGTGAATAAATTATGGTTAATAAGTGATAAGCATTAACTACCATCATGGGACTTTTATTAATAGTTTTATTCTGCGTTGTTACAGCATTCAACCCACATAATGTAAAAATATACACTGCTCAAAAAAATAAAGGGAACACTAAAATAACACATCCTAGATCTGAATGAATGAAATATACTTATTAAATACTTTTTTCTTTACATAGTTGAATGTGCTGACAACAAAATCACACAAAAATTATCAATGGAAATCAAATTTATCAACCCATGGAGGTCTGGATTTGGAGTCACACTCAAAATTAAAGTGGAAAACCACACTACAGGCTGATCCAACTTTGATGTAATGTCCTTAAAACAAGTCAAAATGCGGCTCAGTAGTGTGTGTGGCCTCCACGTGCCTGTGTGACCTCCCTACAACGCCTGGGCATGCTCCTGATGAGGTGGCGGATGATCTCCTGAGGGATCTCCTCCCAGACCTGGACTAAAGCATCTGCCAACTCCTGGACAGTCTGTGGTGCAACGTGGCGTTGGTGGATGGAGCGAGACATGATGTCCCAGATGTGCTCAATTGGATTCAGGTCTGGGGAACGGGCGGGCCAGTCCATAGCATCAATGCCTTCCTCTTGCAGGAACTGCTGACACACTCCAGCCACATGAGGTCTAGAATTGTCTTGCATTAGGAGGAACCCAGGGCCAACCACACCAGCATATGGTCTCACAAGGGGTCTGAGGAACTCATCTCGGTACCTAAAGGCAGTCAGGCTACCTCTGGCGAGCACATGGAGGGCTGTGCGGCCCCCCAAAGAAATGCCACCCCACACCATGACTGACCCACCGCCAAACCGGTCATGCTGGAGGATGTTGCAGGCAGCAGAACTTTCTCCACGGCGTCTCCAGATTCTGTCACATGTGCTCAGTGTGAACCTGCTTTCATCTGTGAAGAGCACAGGGCGCCAGTGGCAAATTTGCCAATCTTTGTGTGTTCTCTGGCAAATGCCAAATGTCCTGCACGATGTTGGGCTGTAAGCACAACCCCCACCTGTGGACGTCGGGCCCTCATACCACCCTCATGGAGTCTGTTTCTGACCGTTTGAGCAGACACATGCACATTTGTGGCCTGCTGGAGGTCATTTTGCAGGGCTCTGGCAGTGCTCCTCCTGCTCCTCCTTGCACAAAGGCGGAGGTAGCGGTCCTGCTGCTGGGTTGTTGCCCTCCTACGGCCTCCTCCACGTCTCCTGATGTACTGGCCCGTCTCCTGGTAGCGCCTCCATGCTCTGGACACTACGCTGACAGACACAGCAAACCTTCTTGCCACAGCTCGCATTGATGTACCATCCTGGATGAGCTGCAGTACCTGAGCCACTTGTGTGGGTTGTAGACTCCGTCTCATGCTACCACAGGAGTGAAAGCACCGCCAGCATTCAAAAGTGACCAAAACATCAGCCAGGAAGCATAGGAACTGAGAAGTGGTCTGTGGTCACCACCTGCAGAACCACTCCTTTATTGGGGGTGTCTTGCTAATTGCCTATAATTTCTACCTGTTGTCTATTCCATTTGCACAACAGCATGTGAAATGTATTGTCAATCAGTGTTGCTTCCTAAGTGGACAGTTTGATTTCACAGAAGTGTGATTGACTTGGAGTTACATTGTGTTGTTTAAGTGTTCCCTTTATTTTTTTGAGCAGTGTATATAATACTCAAAACTGTGATTATTTCTGTAATAATCTAACAAACGACATAAAAACAGCAATCGCTCAGCACTACACTTAGTCTGCATATGTTTTTTCCATGTCATATCAGAAATACATTAATGTCTATCACTGACCGGTTTAGACATTAGCTAAGGCTCTGCCTTAAGGAGCTCACCTGTGTCCCCCAGAAAGGTTTAAGGATCTGTATCCTGTCCAGGTGTGGCTGAATGGTCTGGAGGTCTGTGATCGGCTTCGAGCGACACAACTCCAGGACCAGCTGAAAGCAGAGCAAACCAATCCAGGACACGTATTTGAGACAATAAACACTACTAAATATGATCATAACCCATCTTTCCCATCATAATGAGCACTAGCTCCACCCCTCTCTCTCACCCGTGCTCGAAGACCCAGAATAAGTTGGGCCCTCTGACTGTCATTCAGAAGCTCTGGAACCATCTCTGTAACCATGGTAACAAACTCCTCCAGCATCCCATAATCCATCACGTGTCTCTGCTGGATCGTTTGCCAGATGGCTGCTGAGACCAGCCGCAGTGGAGGAATCATAAGCCGCAGAGAGGGGAGAGGAAGAGAGGGACCTGAAACACAGAAATTTACCAAACGATAAAACAATAATAAAGAAGTTTGAATGATGAGCAACAAGTAGTGAATTAATGAGTACGGACTAGTGAGCGATGAGTTAAACACTCACTACCAGTCAAAAGTTTTAGAACACCTACTCATTCAAGGGTTTTTCTTTATTTGTACTATTTTCTACATTGTAGAATAATAGTGAAGACATCAACACTATGGAATCATGTAGTAACAAAACAAATCAAAATATATGTTATATTCCAGATTATTCAAATAGCCACCCTTTACCTTGATGACAGCTTTGCACAATCTTGGCATTCCCTCAACCAGCTTCATGAGGTAGTCACCGGGAATGTATTGCAATTAACAGGTGTGCCTTCTTAAAAGTTCATTTGTGGAATTTCTTTCCTTCTTAATGCATTTGAGCCAATCAGTTGTCCATATTATGGCAAGAACAGCTCAAATAAGCAAAGAGAAATGACAGTCCGTCATTAATTTAAGAGATGAAGGTCAGTCAATACAGAAAATGAAGAACTTTGAATGATCAAGCTCTATGATGAAACTGGCTCTCATGAGCACCGCCACAGGGATGGAAGACTCAGAGTTACCTCTGCTGCAGAGGATACGTTTATTAGAGAGTTACCAGCCTCAGAAATTGCAGCCCAAATAAATGCTTCAGAGTTCAGGTAACAGACATCTCAACATCAACTGTTCAGAGGACACTGTGTGAATCAGGCCTTTATGGTTGAATTGCTGTAAAGAAACCACTACTAAAGGACACCAATTATAAAAAGAGACTTGCTTGGGCCAAGAAACACAAGCAATGGACATTAGACCGGTGGAAATTTGTCCTTTGGTCTGGAGTCCAAATTGTAGACTTTGTTCCAACCGCCGTGTCTTTGGGAGACGCTGTGTGGGTGAACAGATGATCGCCGCATGTGTATTTCCCACCGTAAAGCATGGAGGAGGAGGAGGTGTTATGGGGTGGGGGTGCTTTGCTGGTGACACCATCTGTGATTTATTTAGAATTCTAGCCACACTTAACCAGCATGGCTACCACAGCATTCTGCAGCGATACACCATCCCATCTGGTTTGCACTTAGTGGGACAATCATTAGTTTTTCAACAGGACAAAGACCCAACACACCTCCAGGCTGTGTAAGGGCTATTTGACCAAGAAGAAGAGTGATGGTGTGCTGCATCAGATGACCTGGCCTCCACAATCGCCCGACCTCAACCAAATTGAGATGGTTTGGGATGAGTCGGACCACAGAGTGAAGGAAAAACAGCCAACAAGTGCTCAGCATGTGTGGGAATTCCTTCAAGACGGTTGCAAAAGCATTCCAGGTGAAGCTAGTTGAGAGAATGCCAAGAGTGTGCAAAGCTGTCATCCTGGCAAAGAGTGGCTATTTGAAGAACCTCAAATATAATATATTTTGATTTGTTTAGCACTTTTTTGGTCACTACATGATTCCTTGTGTTATTTCATAGTTTTGATGTCTTCACTATTATTCTACATCAATTAGTTAAAAATAATGTAATCATATGTGCAATGATCACATCAAATAGGTAAAAAAGAACGCTAGTGAAAATTATATAAAGAGATATTAGCTTGCTAGCTAGCTAGGTCTAACAACGTTATCTGAAAAAAGAAAGAGGCCATTGAGTATCTTTGTTTAGTAATTACCTATTGCTACAGAATTGGTCACGATCAGACTTCACATTTTTTGGTTATCATCGATTAGGGCATTTCCACGTCAGCATGACACGAAAATAGTTTGGGTATCGTAAGATTGTTTTGGCAATTCTCACATAGAAACTTAATTGGGAGGAAGAATGTTTCATTTGCTTTTTTGTATTTCTATAACAATTTTTTCAAAAATCATGATGTAAGTGGCCATTTTAAGCTCCTTTTAGTCCCAACACAGGGGTTAAAGCAAGAAAAATCCAATGACAAACTTACGTCGATCTCAGATCGATAGTCTGGGGCCAAGTTAACCTTCCCTTTCATGTAAGAAGGTTTGACCAATTCCAGTCCCCTTGCTGAGGAGGTCCGGGGAAAATTTACAGTGGGGCGAAAAAGTATTTAGTCAGCCACCAATTGCGCAAGTTCTCCCACTTAAAAAGATGAGAGAGGCCTGTCATTTTCATCATATGTACACTTCAACTATGACAGACAAAATGAGAAGAAAACATATCCAGAAAATCACATTGTAGGATTTTTAATGAATTTATTTGCAAATTATGTTGGAAAATAAGTATTTGGTCAATAAAAAAGTTTCTCAATATTTTGTTATATACCCTTTGTTAGTAATGACAGAGGTCAAACGTTTTCTCTAAGTCTTCAAAAGGTTGTTATACACCGTTGCTGGTATTTTGGCCCATTCCTCCATGCAGCTCTCCTCTAGAGCAGTGATGTTTTGGGCTGTTGCTGGGCAACACGGACTTTCAATTCCCTCCAAAGATTTTCTATGGGGTTGAGATCTGGAGACTGGCTAGGCCACTCCAGGACCTTGAAATGCTTCTTACGAAGCCACTCCTTCGTTGCCCGGGCAGTGTGTTTGGGATCATTGTCATGCTGAAAGACCCAGCCACGTTTCATCTTCAATGCCCTTGCTGATGGAAGGAGGTTTTCACTCAAAATCTCACGATACATGGCCCCATTCATTCTTTCCTTTACACGGATCAGTCGTCCTGGTCCCTTTGCAGAAAAACAGCCCCAAAGCATGTTGTTTCCACCCCCATGCTTCACAGTAGGTATGGTGTTCTTTGGATGTAACTCAGCATTCTTTGTCCTCCAAACACGACGAGTTGAGTTTTTACCAAAAAGTTATATTTTGGTTTCATCTGACCATATGACATTCTCCCAATCTTCTTCTGGATCATCCAAATACTCTCTATCAAACTTCAGACTGGCCTGGACATGTACTGGCTTAAGCAGGGGGACACGTCTGGCACTGCAGGATTTGAGTCCCTGGCAGCGTAGTGTGTTACTGATGGTAGGCTTTGTTACTTTGGTCCAAGCTCTCTGCAGGTCATTCACTAGGTCCCCCCGTGTGGTTCTGGGCTCACCGTTCTTGTGATCATTTTGACCCCACGGGGTGAGATCTTGCGTGGAGCCCCACGATATCTGTATCATGTAGCTACTGTTCACGGATCATAGGACCTTACAGGAGGTATGTATAAGTCAAAAATGGCCTATAATGTCCACTTTCTTCACAATTTGCAAGGACAAATTTTGTCCTACAAATGTAAAAAATAATCTAAAACATTCTGTGACAACTGCCTAAACAATATTTTTAAGGGGGGGGGGGGGGGGGGTCGTCTATTACAACGTTTACCTCGACATAGAACCTACCTTGTGACAAAGTTGGTTTAAAATATGTTTTTGTTCCTATTCATCAACATTCGGTTTCAGGAAGTTAGCCACTTAGCTAGCTAGCTCGCCGTGTTGTTGGTTACTGGAGGTCTATCCACTATAGCTATATACCTTCCTTAGATAAGTATGTTTTTACCTTTTGCTTCACGGATGTGTCTTTCCATCTTGAGTGTTCCTTGCAGTTACATCCGAAAACGTTTGGTATGATAATGAGGTTAATAATATCCACGTTTACTCCAAGTTTGCAAAATACGAAATGTCTCGCTTTTACATCCGTGTGGAAGCTATTTCGACAGTGTAATAGTTCCGACACAAGTTCGCTTGAGCGGAAAATTTGAGCTACTGTATAATTTTAGAATAGGACTGCCAACCAGCGTTTTCATTACTAATAATACGGTTAGTGCTACCCGGGATCCTTGGGACGTCCCTAACCTTAAAAGCCAATTTATGCTTGAAATGAAAATGTGTTCGGAGGCTCCGTATGCATACAGATGCCAAATTGAGCTCCGTACCGCATCGCTTTGCGTCTCATAAATGTTGTAGAAATTTGACTTGGAGGTGGGCGGGAGGTACTGTATAAACACCAACTCACTTCCTTGAAAACAGCTCTGCGCTGCAGTGGCGACCCGATTGGGAAAGGCCCCACCTGTTCTGAGTCGCACCCATTTAGCTAAAAAATATTAATTAAAGTTGCTAATGTTCTCTAGTTGCTCAGTGTTCTTTCACTCATTGGGACACTACATCACAGCAAAATTTACAGGGAGAGCTTGAAAATTCAAGCCATAGATTTACATTAGAAGTGCCCATCAAGGTAATTTGCCACAGATAAAATGATGTCAAATTGCTTTGATTGGACTGATCTTGTCAACATTATACTTTCAAAATCTTAGCTAGCAAGCAAGACAAGCAGTCATCATCAGGAATCAAGTCGACACTCTACTGGCAAATCCTTGGGCATAAACATTACTCAACAATTTGGAAATCGCAAATTCATCAATGAGTGGTTTGGAAGGAATCATTGGCTAACTGCAAGCGTTGCAAAGCAATCACTAGCCTGCTAGTCAGTGGAGTGGGTGCGTGGTCCAAGTCTGGGTTTAAGGATCTATTTTCCAAGCTTAAAAGGATAAACATTCACATGCCATGGGTCAGAAACGTTTGACAACCATGCTGCCAATCCAGCATGACTTCTACCGCATTCAAAACAACTAGAAACTCTGAACTGGGAAACCTCAGACTTCAGTGAGCTCAAGACAACTGGGAACTCTGAAAAAAACTAGCTCTGACTGTTATAATACTGTTATAACACGTTTTGAACTATCATCCAACTCGGAATTCCAAGTCAGAAACTCTGGCCTCTTTCTAGAGCTCCAACCGGAGATCACTGACGTCATGAGGCAACCTTGTTTTTTTCTGAGTTCCCAGTTAATCCATAGAATGCCAGACTTTGATGACAAAGTTTGATGACAAATTTGCCCACAAGAAGGACCGCCGCGCCACCTTCCTTTTCAAGTGAACACAGCACAACAAGTATTGTATGCTGCTACATAAATTATGTAATATGCCAGGGAGATATGTATAGTGTAGCTAAGAAAGTAACAATATGTTGTGAGTAAGCTGTTAGTAGCCCATGTGCCTCACCCTAATAATTTGGTCCCTTTCCCCCTCATAACTTAGCATACTGTTCTGACTTGGTGGTGCACATGTAACCTATAGCCTGTTTTACGGAAATGCCATCGAATATTGTAAGTGCTTTGATTGTCTGCTTATCCTACAGTCCTGACTTGGTGTACAGGGAGAATACTGTAAGAATGTTCTGAATTCTGTCGCTGTACATTTCAAAAGTGCTGAACAAATAGTTACATTGACTACGTCCATCCTAGCTCGCTCATTAATTTCTTAATCGAAATTACAGATTGCCTCTTATCCGCTCGCTGTTCCCTTATGCCATAGTTTGTACATCTCAATTATCAGTAGAAACCACATTTGTTTAAACAAGTCAGTCATATCAGCTATGTTTTTTATTTTAAAGGCAGTAAATGAGGCTGAATGAACTGTTTCGCTGCAAGACAAGGCTCTGCTGATAGCCAAGTGTAGCGGTGGTAACGATCCACTCCATAGCGCTGAAAAGAAAGCTCTGCTGTTGGGACAGCTTCATGTAGGTCCTAACAGTTGTGGGTGTTACAGATGACTAGGAGTGGAAGGTAGGAATCAGGTGCAGAGAGCAGAGGGTTCACGGAAAAATGCACTTTATTCCGGCACAAAATGGTCATGCCCAAAACACAGGGCGGAAAACACTGACCAACCCAAAACACAGGGTAACATGGTCCAGAGCACAATAACACCACAATAACACCAAAATGTGAACACAAAATAATCCCGTACAAACAAGGGCGGGCTTCACAAGCATTTAAAATGTAAGCAAATCAAGAAAACACAAATAGGAACAGGTGCAACTCATAAGACTAAACTAACAGAAAAGGGATCGGTGGCGGCTAGTAGGCCGGTGACGCCGAGCACCGCCCAAACCGGCAGGGGAGCCAACTTTGACGGGAGTCGTGACAGTGGGCACCGTTTGTTACCGTTATAGTGCAGTTAATGTATTATTTAGTGTTGTGTGGTGGCTTTGCTGGCATGCACCCCCAAAATATTTTTGGAGTTTGCCTCACCATGATTTACATGCTGAAATCGCCACTGCTGCAATGTTCCACGAAGCAGACGTATGAATGCCCTGACTCCTGCAGAGGCCGTATCACCATCAGTGCTGCACGGCCAATGCAGAGGACAAAAGGTACTATAAATGTATAGCTCAATGAGCTCTACCAGGGCATTGGCTAAACGGGCTACAGTTTGTCAAAGTGACGTCACACTCTCGCTCTGAACTCGGGGTTTTCTTGTTTGGGCAAAAATCCATCATCCATCCTCTCACCTGATGCTGACTAGGAGGAATGCAGCTACGACCGAAAGTGACATTTTCGTAGTAGGTTAGGAGAACTTACTCAGCAGGTTACTGTTAGGAAAAGGGTAGCTAAAATACTTTCACGGTCGTCATAAACAGAAGACCAAGGCGCAGCGTGGTAAGCAAACATAACTCTTTAATTAAAGAGAGAACACTGAACCGAACTAAAACGAACCGTGAAGCAATGTGGCTAGTGCAGAACAGGTAACTAAACATAGAATAACAAGCCACAAAATACCCAAGGAATATGGCTACCTAAATATGGTCCCCAATCAGAGACAACGATAAACAGCTGCCTCTGATTGAGAACCAATCTAGGCAACCATAGACATATAAACACCTAGACTAGACAAAAACCCTAGACATACAAAAACCCATAGACAATACAAAAATGAATCAAAACACCCTTGTCACATCCTGACCTAACCAAAATAATGAAGAAAACAAAGCTAAATTATATAATGAATGATAGTAAAAAGCTTAAATAAAATTTTGGGCAAAAAGGCAAACTCGGCTCCATCATTCATTGAATCAGATGGCTCATTCATCACAAAACCCACTGATATTGCCAACTTCTTGAATTATTTTATCATTGGCAAGATTAGCAAACATAGGCATGACATGCTAACAACAAATTCTGAACCTACACATCGATGTATAACTGACCGAATTATGAAAGAAGCATTGTAAAAAAAAGTATCATTGTCTATCAACAATGACAAGACACCTGGGTCTGACAACTTGAATGGAAAATTACTAAGGATGATAGCAGACGATATTGCCACATCTTCAATATAAGCCTACAGGAAAATGTGTCCTTAGGTCTGGAGTGAAGCAAAAGTCATTCCGTTACCCAAGAATAGCAAAGCACCCTTTACTGGCTCAAACTGTCGACCAATCAGCCTGTTGGGATGGCGCACCACAAATCAGTGAATTGCAAAAAGGGATGTAAAGACACATGTATAGGGTTGCGTTCTCAGCAGCAGCACCAACTGTCAGAAAAGGTACCTAAAATTGAAACGGGGTGGAATACCATCAAATCGTTTGATAAAGAAGAGGTAAATTATGAGAAACTAGGAGCCCGACCAAGGGGCCAAACACAACCAGAAGCGCTTGAGCTGCCGATTGAACCACCAGATACAGCCATAACAAGACCAGCCGACTGAAGGAGCAGTTGGGGGACCATAACTACACCCAATCATGGTAGCCCTTTTCCAACAACTTCTCATCTGCCTGGAGAGGAGGGACGAAGATCTCAAGCAGGAGTTCCAGGGCCTATGACAATCTATCCTCACAGCTCCTCACCAAGCGGAACTCGTCAGTGAGAGAACAAGATTGGGTCTGCCAACACCAGGACGTCAGAGGATCGACACAGCAGGGACTTCAACTCCACAGCAGGGTCTCCAACCAGTGATGAGGCCAGCCCCAGCACCAGGAGATCAGTCCAGCAGCACTAACGTCCACCCCCCAGCATTCCTGAGGAAGAAGCCAAAGATGCCTGCATACCAGCAGGGGGAGGACATTGAAAACTACCTGCTGAGGTTTGAGCGAATAGCCAAGACGTGGCGGTGTCCAGAGGTAGAGTGGGCCTGCAGGCTTGTCCCATTGCTCACGGGCAAGACCTTTAGAGGCTTACACAGCAATGGATGAGGGGTTGTCCAACATCTACAAGGACCTGAAGAAAATGCTGCTGGTGAAGTTCCACATCTCCCTGGAGACCTACCGTCAATGCTTCATAGCTGCATCGACACCATCGGGTGAGTCGCTGAAGGAGACGTACCACAGTCTCAGGGGCCTCTACCGACAATGGGTTTGACCGTAGGAGAAGAACCAGACTAGAGATTGGTGAGGTTGTCATCCTCGAGAGACTTCTACAAGTTCTCCCACTCAACACTCAAACCTGGGTCCGAGAGCACAAGCCCAAGGATGGGCTTATGGTGGACAAGCTGGCACTGCAGTACCTTAATGCACGTGAAAGGGGCCCACCATGAGTGGCAGCATCCGCTCCAAGGAGTTTCAGAGACACAAGGGACATCAAAGATGGTGGAGGTAACTCTGAGGGGTATGTGTCTGGGAGGAGGGAGGTAAGGGATCATGCAGTTCGCTCTGATGGGAGGGGCCTAACCTGTTTTTACTGTCAGCAGCAATGGCACAAAGCTTCAATGTGTCTACTTCATAAATCCAAGCTCTCAGGTTACAGTTATGTTCCCAGAGAGGGGGATGGTTTTCAGGATAGGCAGAGTGGGGAAGGGTCAGTCTTGGTACCTGTAAAAGTGAATGGTAAAAGTCTTACTGCAATGATTCACATCTCATTTCCCTGTCTTTGATCAGAAAATGCCATGACCTTCCATGTATACTGATGTGCAGACATCATGTGCAGACAAGCCCCACATGCCAGAAAACCAGTGCTGTCCGTAGGTCTGACCGGGCTCCTCTCTGTTCACTGCCAGTGATTTCCACCCCATTCAAGGGAATTGCAATGGACACTGTTGGACCCTTGGAGAAGAGTACCGTAGGTTATGAGTACATACTGGTGATCTGTGACTATGCCACCCGGTTTCCAGAAGCCTTCCCACTCCGTTCCATAACCACTCCAAAAATAATCAGTGCTCTTGTTCAGCTCTTCTCTCATGTAGGAATCGCAGATAAAATCCTGATGGACCAGTGGACAAACTTCACCTCGCGGCTGATGGTTCAACTCCACCCACAGCTGGGCATTAAAGGTTTGAGGAACACTCCCTACCATCCCCAAATGGATGGGCTCATAGAGAAATTCAATCAAACGCTCATCAACATGCTGAGTAAGTTTGTGGCTGACACGGGCAAAGACTGGGATAAGTGGTTACCCTTTCTGCTTTACAGGGAGGTGCCTCAGGCATCGACAGGTTTCTCGCCATTTTAACTCTTCTATGGGTGGCCAGTGCAGAGACTACTGGACCTGCTGAAGAAGTGCTGGGAGGGTTCCTCGGCAGCTACTTCGGGACTCGGGATTGTCCAGTACGTCCTCCAGATGTTTGACAGGCTGGAGAGATACAGAGAGGAAGCCAGGGTGAACCTTCAGCAAGCACAGAAGTCCCAGAAGAGAGGGTATGACCAGCACGCTCGCCACAGGGTGTTCGAGCCATGACAGAAAGTCCTTCTCCTCCTTGCCCCATCTACCAGCAGGCTCCCCGCGCAGTACCAAGGGCCATACCTTATCGGGAGGAAGATGGGCCCATTGACATACAAGGTGCTGCACCCGGAAAAGGGTAAGGTGAAGCAAACCTACCATGTGAACCTCCTCAAGGCCTAGGAAGCGAGGGAGGAACACTCCAAGGGGACGTCCTTCTTGGTCCGCAGAGTAGAAGAAGAGGAGGATTCGGAAAGGGTACCAGAGGCATGCAAGGGACGAGCAGAGGTCATACTGGCTCACCTGGAAGAAGGCAAACAAGATGAGCTGAAGCAGCTGTTTGGCAAGTATCAGAGGCCAGGAAGAACCAAGGTCCTGGAACATGTCATCCGTTTGAAGCCTGACCAGAACCCTGTGCGCCAGCATCCTTACCACAACACTTAACAAAGAGCTGAAGTCAGTTTCAGAATGGGTGGCAAGAAATAAGTTAATAAGCTATAAATATTTCAAAAACATTGTATTTGGGACCAATCATTCACAAAACCCTAAACCTCAACTAAATCTTGTAATGAATAATGTGGAAATTGAGCAAGTTTAGGAGACTAAACTGCTTGGAGTAACATTGTCTCACAACTTGATCTGTTTCACCTGTCTTGTGCTTGTCTCCACCCCCCTCCAGGTGTCGCTCATTTTCCCCATTATCCCCTGTGCATTTATACTTGTGTTTTCTGTTTGTCTGTTGCCAGTTTGTCTTGTCCCAAACAGCAAGCAATGTAGTTGTAGAAGCACGGTGGCTAGGAAAAACTCCCTAGAATTGCCAAAACCTGGGGCCTCCCGGGTGGCGCAGTGGTCTAGCTGTGCCACCAGAGACTCTGGGTTCGAGCCCAGGCTCTGTCGCAGCCGGCCGCGACCGGCAGGTCCATGGGGCGACGCACAATTGGCCTAGCGTCGTCCGGGTTAGGGAGGGTTTGGCCGGTAGGGATATCCTTGTCTCATCGCCCACTAGACACTCCTGTGGCGGGCCGGGCACAGTGCACACTGACCAGGTCACTAGGTGTACGGTGTTTCCTCCGACACATTGGTGAGGCTTCCGGGTTGGATGTGTAATGGATGTGAAATGGCTAGCTAGTTAGCGGTGGTGCGCGCTAATAACATTTCAATTGGTGACGTCACTCGCTCTGAGACCTTGAAGTAGTGGTTCTCCTTGCTCTGCAAGGGCCGTGGCATTTGTGGAGCAATGGGTAACGATGCTTCGTGGGTGTCAGTTGTTGATGTGTGCAGAGGGTCCCTGGTTCGAGCCCGGGTATGGGCGAGGGGACGGACTAAAGTTATACTGTTACAGATGCGCTCTGTGTTAAGAAGCAGTGCGGCTTGGTTGGGTTGTATTTTGGAGGACTCATGGCTCTCGACCTTCGTCTCTCCCGAGCCCGTACGTGAGTTGTAGCGATGAGACAAGACAGTAACTACTAATAATTGGATACCATGAAATTGGGAAGAAAAGGGGTTAAAAAAAATCATAAAAAAGAAAGTCAGCACCTCAGGAGTAAATGTCAGTTGGCTTTTCATAGCCGATCATTGAGAGTATCTAGGCGGGGGGGCAACCCAGACAGGAAGACCACGTCAGTTACTCAACCCACTCAAGTGACACACCCCTCCTAGGGAAAGCATGGAAGAGCACCAGTAAGCCAGTGACTCAGCCCCTGTAATAGGGTTAGAGGCAGAGAATCCCAATGGAGATTGGGGAACCGGCCAGGCAGAGACAGCAAGGGTGGTTTGTTGCTCCAGTGCCTTTCCGTTCACCTTCACACTCCTGGGCAAGACTACACTCAATCATATGACCTACTGAAGAGATGACTCTTCAGTAAAGACTTAAAGGTTGAGACCGAGTCTGCGTCTCACATATGGGTAGGCAGACCATTCCATAAAAATGGAGCTCTATAGGAGAAAGCCCTGCATATGGGCATATTGAAAGATATTGTCAGTAGTGATGTAATGTTGTAAATGTTATGTTGTGATATTGTTTAAAACCGTGTTGCAATGTATATCCTTTAGTATGTTTAGTTCATGGAAAATGTAGGTTTGTATTGTTAATTGATTAATTAATTAGGGTTAATTGTTCTGAGGGGAGGGGCTAGCCCTACAAAAGGAGCCTCTCTCCAGTCTCTAAGGGAGGCATTTTTTGGATTGAGCTGTGGATGGGGCAGCATTGTTTTTAAGCTGTCCCATAAGGTAGACGTTGATGGCAGTACTGTTGTTTTTTGTTCCGGAATCACTTGTAAATAAACACCTTTGCACAGAAGAACTTTTGCGGCTCCGCCATCTTTTTATTTTGATAGAGGTTAGGTTTTCCAGTTTAGCCTTCTGGCCTACTCTACGTGACACTCCAGATGTTTGCTTAGAAATTCTAGGGACAATTAGGAGGCCTGCAGTAAGTGTATGTGTAGGTATGTACGGCAGGACCAAATCAGAAAGATAGGTAGGAGCAAGCCCATGTAATGCTTTGTAGGTTAGCAGTAAAACCTTGAAATCAGCCCTTGCCTTAACAGGAAGCCAGTGTAGGGAGGCTAGCACTGGATTAATATGATCACATTTTTTGGTTCTAGTCAGGATTTTAGCAGCCGTATTTAGCATTCACTGAAGTTTATTTTGTGCTTTATCTGGGTGGCCGGACAGTAGAGCATTGCAGTAGTCTAACCTAGAAGTAACAAAAGCATGGATTATTTTTTCTGGATAATAAATTTGTGTCAAATTGACATACCCAACAATGATATACGCCGCAGAGTTGATACTTGTGAAGCAGTTACAATGTCTACTATCAAGACTGTAAGGCATAATTTAGAAGGCAGGGTAGAAGGTCAAAGTAACCAGATAGAGCTGCACTGGAAGGACAGCAATTCCTTGTGTATGTCTGAACCCTCACATAAGTCAAGTCTCAACTATCAGCCCTCAAGTGCTTCCTCCCAGTCTCAAAGCAACTCAAAGGTCAACTCCAGACGCTCAAGCGTGTCATCTGTCAAGAGACAAGAGGCTGCGGCGGAAGTTGCTGCTAACCAAGCAGCTTTAGAAGTAATGGTTAAGCAAGAACGCCAACTAGAAGAGCTTCAGAGACTCGAAGATGAAGATAAGAAGAGGACAGCGGAGCAAGAAGCAGAGGCTGTGAAATGTAGCTTAGAAGAAGCTAGGCTGCGAGTCAAGTTAGAGGTAGAAAATGCTGCCGAGGCGAAGGACGCTAGAAGACAAGCATAGAGAGTTAGAGCGCCTAGAAGTGCTCAAGAAACTAAATGCTGCCAAGGCTGCGGATGCAAGTGTATGAACAAGATGAAAACTCAGAGGACAAGAAGAGAGAACTACTCTCGTACTGCAAATCTGTGAAAGAAATCATGCACAGAAGTGGCTCATTTCACAGTCTCTCACCACAACATGTTGTGACAAGCACACAACAAGAAGATGGCACCAAAACCATGTTCAGGTTACTAGCGGAATCAATCAGCGAAAGACGCCTCCCCATACCAGAACCAGTAACATTCAATGGAGAGCCACTCTCGTACACTGACTGGAAGGTCTCTTTTCAGACTCTGATAGACAGGAAGAACATACCAGCAACCGAGAAGATATATTACTTAAGAAAATGTCGGTGGGCATGCCAAGAAACCATCGAAAGTTACTTTATGTTAGAAACAGAGTCAGCCTACCATGCTGCGTGGACCATTCTTGAAGAAAGGTACGGAAACAAATTCCTAATCGCCAAGTCCTAAGCTCAATGCATGGCCTACGATAGGATCCAAGGACAGTCTTGAACTTAGAGACCTTGTAGACTTTCTTCGCAGCTGTGAAGCTGCTATGTCTCAGAATAAGGGCCTGGAGGCGCTTCATGACTGTAATGAAAACCAAAAGAAAACTTCCATATTGGCTAACTTCAAGATGGAATAGAAAGGTCATAGACATCTTAGAAGAAACTGAGATCTTTCCTAGCTTCAGTCAGTTTGTGAAGTTTCTCACGAGAGAAGCCAAGATCACTTGCAATCCTGTAACATCCCTTCATGCTTTGAAACCAAGCGAAGATGGAAAACCTAAGACGCCAAGGATTCAAAGCCCCGAAGCAAGGGTATTAGTAAATAACTCTGATGAGAAAGATACTGTTACTAGTTGTGTCTTCTGTGAGAAGTCAGGTCACAGTCTCCACAAATGTTGGAAGTTCTTGGATAAGCCCACCGCAGAGCGACAGAAGTTTGTTCAAGAGAATTCATTGTGCTTTGGCTGTTTAAGGCCTGGGCATCGTTCTAAAGATTGTGGAAACAGGAACACCTGTGACACGTGTCAGAGGAGGAATCCATCCTGCCTGCACGAAGATCGTACTAAAGAAAGGTCAATGGATAGGAAGACAGAGTCCCCACAAGATAAGGGGACAAGAGCGTCAAGTGAGGCCATATCTAACAGAGTCGTAAGGGACATTAACAACACTCACACCTCCACAATAATTCCAGTATGGGTGTCAACCACAAGCGAGCCAAATCGTGAAGTTCCCGTGTATGCACTTCTTGACACCCAAAGCGACACCACTTTTATCCTTGAAGAGACAACAAAAGCTCTCAATACAAAGAAGGAGCCAGTACAACTGAAACTCTCTACAATGGCTTCAAGGAATACCATCGTGCCCTGCCAGAAGCTGTCTGGTTTGCAGGTTAGAGGGTTTTACTTGGAGAAGAAAATCCCTCTGCCAACTACCTACTCGAGAGAGTTTATTCTGGCAAACAGAGAACATATTCCTACTCCAGAGACTGCAAGAGCATGGTCTCATCTTGAACACATTGCAGAGGAGATTGCTCCTCAACAGAGATGTGATGTCGGTCTCTTAATTGGCTACAACTGCTCCCAGGCTCTCCTTCCAAGATAAATTGTGTCTGGTAAGGGAAATCAGCCTTTCGCTCAGAGAATAGACCTTGGCTGGAGCATAGTCGGCTTTGGAAACCCATGTATCGACTATGGCGACGCTATTGGAATGAGTCATCGGGTTATCGTTAGACAGGTGATGCCAAGTCTACAATCTTCTTCCAACCTCACAAATCAAGTACACTATGTTTGTAGAACACACGTAAGAGAGGTAATCACAGCACTGGACATTATCAAGACGCTTGAATCCGACTTCAACAAGAGAGCTGCAGAAGAGGACCTCATATCTCAAGAGGATATCCGGTTCCTGACAAAAATGAAAGCGAGCATCAGACATAAGGACAATGGGCATTACGAGATGCCGCTGACGCTTATTAAGGAAGAAAGACCCAACCTGCCGAACAATAAAACATGTGCAGTTCATCGTCTCAAGTGCCTGGAAAGGAGGCTAAGGAGAGACAAGCAGTACTACAAGGACTACACAGCATTCATGGAAGATACCATAGCTTGTGGAGATGCTGAGAAGGTCTCCAATGAGGAAATTAACAAGCACCCAGCATGGTACATCCCGCACCATGGGGTTTATCACCCACAAAAGCCTGGGAAGATACGAGTCGTCTTTGACTGCTCAGCTAAGTTTCGAGAGACGTCCTTGAATGACCATCTCCTTACCAGTCCAGAGTTGACAAACACATTGCTGGGTGTCCTTTGGCGTTTTCGTAAGAGTCCAGTTGCAATCACGTGTGACGTAGAGCGCATGTTCCACCAGTTTCATGTGAAAGCAGAAGACCAAGATTATCTGCGGTTCCTTTGGTAGGAGGACGGAGATCTAGAGTCTCAACCCTCAGTGTATCGTATGAAGGTCCACGTGTTCGGCGCAGGTTCATCTCCTGGTTACTCCAAGTATGGTCTCAAACATCTTGCGGTCGAAGTACGAGGAAACTTCAGCGAGAAGTCTATCCAGTTCATAGAAAGGAACTTTTATGTTGATGATGGGTTGACGAGCGTATCGTCTGAAGCTGAAGCGGCCCAGCTGCTGAAAGAAGCAAGAGAGCTTTGCAGCGTCGGCAAACTTTGGTTGCACAATTTTAACTCTAACAGCAAGGAAGTTAAAGCCACAATTCCCAAGGAAGAACGGGCAGAGGGTGCCAAAGACCTGGATATGGCTCTGGGTGAACCACACATGGAGAGAGCGCTTGGTGCACTGTGGTGTGTCGCATCAGATGAGTTCCAGTTTAGAGTAGTTGTCAAGGAACACCCACTCACAAGAAGAGGAGTGTTGTCTACAGTAGCCTCTGTATATGATCCGCTTGGGTTTGTGGCACCCTTTGTCCTGGCAGGGAAGCAGATCTTGCAGCAGATGTGTCGTGACAAGATCGACTGGGATGACCCCCTTCCAGATTACCTACGTTCCCAGTGGGAATTCTGGCTCCAAGGTCTACAAAACTTGTCTGAAGTAAGGATCCAACAAGGCTACTTGCCATCAAGTTTCAAGGAAGCGCAGAGTTATGAGCTCCATCACTTCTCCGACACTAGTACCTCAGGTTATGGAGAGTGCTCATACCTAAGAACAATCAGCACAGCAGGAGAAGTTCATTGCTCCCTAGTTATGGGGAAGTCGAGAGTCGCCCCTTCCAAGGTTACGACCATACCACGACTGGAACTTTCAGCAGCGGTGGTAGCTGTTCGAAAAAGTGACATGCTCAAAAGGGAGCTAGAGATACAAGGTCTACAGGAATACTTCTGGACAGACTCGAAGGTAGTTCTTGGCTACATCAACAATGAAGCCAGAAGATTCCACATCTTTGTAGCTAACCGTATTCAACGCATTAAGCAAAGCACAGATCCCAAACAATGGAGATATGTGACCTCTGAAGAGAATCCTGCAGCTTATGGCTTCCAACTGGTTCACAGGTCTAGACTTTCTTTGGCAAGAACTTCCCAAAGGACAAGTCAAGGGGGGAGAGTTCTCAGACAACGATCCAGAGCTGCAGAAATAGCTGGTCCATGATACCCAGGCAAAGGAAGAAAGATGGTTACTAGATCACCTTCACAAGTTCTCAGACTGGGCAAGAGTGGTGAAAGCTATTGCCAGGCTCAAACAACGTGTCAAGGAAGCCATGGGCTTAAAATGGCTTAAAATGGAGGTCCAGTGAAGCTACAAGCAAAGAAGAAAGGAGAGAGGCAGAGCTCACCATTATAAAGATGGTTCAAGAAGCAGCCTTCTCCCATGAGATACACAACCTTAGGCATCAGAAAGACATCAAGACCAAAGATAAAGCAAACAAGTTGAGTCCATTTCTGGATGAGCAAGGTATCCTCAGGGTGGGAGGTCGCTTGGCTCATGCAACTCTTCATTCCCATGTGAAGCATCCAGCAATCCTGCCAAGAGATAGTCTCTTGTCAGTGCTGCTCATCAAGACGATCAAGAAACCTGCAGACCCCTTTCACAGAAATCACCGGTGATTGGTGGGAGTGTAACTGACAAGTAACCTGTAAGTCTGTCGTTTTTTGTTTGAATTGTTTACGTGTTCGCTATGCGGGGGAAATGATAAAACAAGCGGAACTACGTAGCTAATAACTGTTGTAACGGGGACAGTATTGTAGCAACACACCTTTGGAGGGAAGGCAGTCCCGCGCTGTGTTAGCTAACCTGAGCCTGGGTAACCTTAACGCATAAAAGAAACGCCTCAAACTAGATCCCCTACAAATTGGTCTTGACAAGAAGAAAATAAAATGTTGGAGGATGTTCTCTTCTGCACTGTTCAACCAATCCAGTAAATATGGAGGAGGAGTTAAGATGGAGCGTTGTCTTGTTAACGGAGACACTAAGGACACAGCTGAAGCTTAAATCGCCTAGCCAAAACCTAAAACTGACCCTTACCTAAACCCTAACTTTAACCAAACCCTTTACCCTAACCCTTACCCTAACATAATTTTACTAAATTCTGAAATGAAATATTGTTTTGAGCGTCAGGCGTGTCCTTATCCCTTGTTAACGTCCAAAAGAGGAAGATGCGTCACAGGCTTTCTTTCCATTTCCCCTGAAAACCAGAACATCAGATGGTTGTGGACAACCGTGACTGTAGTGATTTTCACCATGAAAGTCTGTCTTTGGTTCTCTGATGAAATTTGGTTGGGTCCTAATTGTCTCTGGCATAACTCGGGAACCTCTCGGTAGCATCCCACTGGGGAGAGCTAAAGGTTTTCCGCAGCGATAGGCGTAGAACAGAGTTGAGTTTGGGCCTCGTTTTTCTGTGTGGCCATTGCTCATGCTCTCAAAATGTTGGGGCCTGGAGGAAACACGTTTTCGAAGTGAGCAAGACGATTATGAGATGAAGTTCCGTTAGGATGCAACCGGGCCGCAAGCAAAGTCGGGAGAAGAGGAGTATTGGGACAGGAACAAAGAAAGGTGGATTTCTGAGGAAGAATGGAGGGGAAAAGAGGTCAAAGAGAATGAGGAAAGCAGAGGTTGGATTTGAATTTGAGGAAGATGGACCGTATGAAGAAAATTGGTGTCAAGTGCAAACAGAGTGAGCTGTGCACCAGACCGAGTTCTGGAGGTGAAATGGAAGTGAATGAAGGCGAGTTAAGTGAAGGTGTGGTGAAGAGCTCAGAACCTGAGCCTGGCATCAATGGACATGATATAGAAAAATCTGGTCCAGTAGGATTTTTGGACAAAGCGTATCCTTGCCTTTTGGCGGATCCATTTGTGGTTTCAGCGTGGGTGGGAAAGGACTTGGGTGCAGATGAATCAGTGAAGGTAACCTGTTATGATACTGTATTTGTTTTGTGTTTCTTCTGACCAGAGGGAGCAGGTGCTCTGTGTTACACAACTTGGGTTAATATCGGTTTCTTGCTTTGCTCTTAGGAACAGTGAACCATTAAATTTATTGTTTTCTGGGGTAGTGTTAAGTGTGGAGGTGGATTAATTGAAGTGGAAGATTCCTGGTGTTTGTGATGCCTGCCGTTTGGTGCGACGCAGACCCGGTGTTGAGCGTGGTGAAACAGAGGAGTCACTAACAGTCCTTTTGAGTTTTGAGTCAGAGTCTTTACCAGACAAAGTCATGTTAGGATATATCATCCTGTTAGAGCTTTTGTGCAAAATCCACTGCGCTGTTTCAGGTGCAACATTTATGGCCATGCGGCAGCAGTTTGTACAGCTTGGAAGCCCAGCCAATCAGAATGAGTTTTTCCCCACAAAAGGGTTTTATTACAGACAGAAATATACGCAGTCTGCGGTTGTGAGGCCAGTTGGACGTACTGCCAAGTTCTCTAAAACGATGTTGGAGGCAGCTAATGGTAGAGAAATTAACATTCAAAGATCTGGCAACAGCTCTGGTAGACATTCCTGCAGTCAGCATGCCAATTGCACACTCCCTCAACTTGAGACATCTTTATTTATTTAACCTTTATTTCACTAGGCAAGTCAGTTAAGAACAAATTCTTATTTACAATGATGGCCTACCAAAAGGTAAAAGACCTCCTGCGGGGATGGGGGCTGGGATTAAAAATACAAATAAATGAAATAAAAATATAGGACAAAACATACAACAGCACATAATGAGAGACCTAAGACAACAACATAGCATGGCAGCAACACATGACAACACAGCATGGTAGCAACACAACAAGACAACATGGTAGCAACACAAAACAGGGTACAAACGTTATTGGGCACAGACATCTGTGTCATTGTGTTGCACATTTGAGTGGCCTTTTTGTCCCCAGCACAAGGTGTACCTGTGTAATGATCACGCTCTTTAAATCGGCTTCTTGGATGGATTATTTTGGCAAAGGAGAAATGCTCACTAGCAGGGATGTAAACACATTTGTGCATAGAATTTGAGAGAAAATAAGCTTTTTGGATGGAATATGTATGGAAAATGTCTGGGATATTCTATTTCAGCTCATGAAACCAACACTTTACAAATTACGTTTGTATTTTTGTTTAGTATACAGTATACCGAATAATTCTGAACATTTCGAAGTCCCAATTTTGGCAGGCAAGTTTCAAACTCTCGCGGGAATTTGACATCACTTCGACATAAATTGTATCCCTTCTAGCAACGACCCGCTTCCAAGGAGGAAGAGAAAAATATTTGGCGCTTCACATTCAAGAACTTTGATAAACCTTACAACGTCACCCCCAGTTCCTAAGTATAGACGTGACTGCAGCTTGGACCGCACGATGAGAGGACACGTTTCAGTAAAAAATGGTAAAATGCAGTACAATTTGTAATCATTCTGATCCTAGCTAGTTAGTACAGACAAGCTAACGTTAGCTTTACTAGCTATTTAGCTAACGTTATCAGTTAAGTTCACTTCCTTTTCTATTTGCTAAGTTTAGGGAACAGTGCGGGTCAAATGGCATTTTTTTTATCAGCGTATTCTCTTACCAAATAAATACAGCTAGCAAGTCATGTATTGGCAATATTATACTATTGGCTGACTGTTCCGACCTGATTTAGGCAGCAAATACATCTGAACCTCAGAGTTAGGCCGCGATCCTTTGCCAGGCGTTGCGGACGTATGCCAGATCTTACAACACCCGTAATGGTATTTTACTTATCAGCTAACCATTATGTTATAGCGATCTGTTGCCTGACTGCGCAGTCGATGACGTTGCATGCTACCATTGGTTGACGCATGTAATGCCTGAACAGGGAAACATACCTTTTTAAATGTTATTTATTTAACCTTGGTTATGAACGCAGGTTTAAAGTTCTAGTGAAGTGGGAAGGAGGTATTTAACACACAGGGAAAAATCCACCTGAACCCCCTCGAGCTGGTAATTACTACTAATTATCATTCCTGAGCTCTGACTTCTCCCACATGGTGTCCTTTGACTTAACCTATTAAGGAAATTACCTTACATTTTCAGCAGTTAAATGCAACAACAAAACATATAAAAATCTATGTTTTTGAACACTATAATTTGTTTACCAACATGATAGCAGTACTTTTAGTTTATGGTTGACGCAGCTTGTTGGTCATTAGCCAGATAGTGTTTCTCAATGAGTTCCAAGCACTTGCATTTATTAATTTTATTTAACTAGGTAAGTCAGTTAAGAACAGATTTTTATTTACAATGACTGCCTACCCCGGCCAAACCCTCACCGGGACGACACTGGGCCAATTGTGCACCACCTATGGGACTCCGAATCACTGCCTGTTGTGATACAGCCTGGTCTGTAGTGAAGCCTCTTGCACTGAGATGCAGTGCCTTAGACCGCTGCGCCACTCAGGAGCCCTGCAACCGACTGGTATATAGGACTTCCCACTTGGTTATGAACAGCAGTATTAATCTTTTATTTTTGTTATTTATTTCCCTTTAGAAATGCATGTAATAGGCCTCTGATTAGGTTTGCAGAACAATTTTCTGGAAATGTTGCAAAAATGCAACTTTGGGCTTTAATGGTAGGAAGAATGTGTGCTAAGAACCTGAAATACTATTAAAATCACATACAAATGGATCCAAAGCATTTACATGTGATGGAAATGGTATTTATATCTGAAATCAAGTCACATTTGGTCTGATAGCCAAATTGATCAACTTGACCAATCCCAATTTTTGTATTCCAATAAAAAAAAAATCAAATGAGAAACTAATTTGTATTTTGCAATCAAAAACATATTTTTTGAAAGGATCAACTATTTTGTGAATTTTCTATTTATGGAGGACACCTGTCTTACATCTAGTAATATTTGGGTTGTCTTTTCTGGCTTAATTTGGAGAGAACCTTCGATCTTACCACTTCGACATGAAAGTGGTGAAGTTAGGTTGTCAATGGCAGTACTCTGAGCTCATAAACCACTCATTTTGTTTTAAAAATATATACTTATGTTCTTTTGATGTGTATGTAGCGGGGGCATCAATGTTGCTGTAAGTGTTTGCTTGTCCATATTTGTAGAATTTGGAAGCGACACAATCTAACTTGCCTATAAATATATGAATGTGGCCCTGTCTGTTTTACATCCCTTTAAAACCAATGTTGTGTTTTTGCAAACACCTGCAAAAACTACCTCTAGCTTAGAATGTTTGTTCTTCAATTTATATTTTTCTATATAATCATTACATCTTCAAGAAGAAAGGAAACATATTTAACATGTACTTGGCATGGATGTTCAACAACCTATGCTTGTATAGGGGACCAGTGATGTCAGACGAGTGGTAGGGATGTGCATCTTTCCCTTTCAAGATGTTTTGATAAGTATCTAGTAGTGATGCGCGTGCTGAAATGGATCATTCTAGGGTTT
Source organism: Oncorhynchus mykiss (assembly GCF_057628025.1). Lineage (NCBI taxonomy): Eukaryota > Metazoa > Chordata > Actinopteri > Salmoniformes > Salmonidae > Oncorhynchus > Oncorhynchus mykiss. The sequence goes on from NC_143041.1 coordinate 11,319,317, forward strand.
TTCTTTCATTCTTTTTAGTCTATCTGACATTAGTGAGTAAGCGTTAGGGCTTATCTGTAAGCGCCAAATAGCCTACAAGCCAAATGCTTTTGGGAATGGGCTTAAAAAGTTAGTCGATCCTCAGAGGCTAAAAGGACATGTCAGCGTTTCTTTCAATAAGAGAAAAGCTGCGAAGTAGAGAGTAGAAAGACTAGATGGCCAGAAATGTAATGTTTGGGAAAGATTTGGTGAAGTGGTAGAGGATGATAGCAGTGCTGGTTATGTGTGATTGTGAGGCACTATACAAATTCAACTGAAGTCTTATGACGGTGAACTGCAGTCAGGTCAAGACCCTGGTGAGGACGCAAATGAGCTTCCCTGAGATGGTTTCTGACAGTTTGTGCAGAGATTCTTCAGTTGTGCAAACCCACAGCTGTACAGGTGGCTGATTTTGGATTATCCCACAGGTGAAGAAGGCGGATGTGGAGGTTCTGGGCTGGCGTTGTCTGCAGTTGTGAGGCCAGCAGGAGGTACTGCCAAATTCTGTAAGACGATGTCGGAGGTGGCTTATGGTAGAGAAATTAACATTACATTTTCTGGCAATAGCTCTGGTGGACATTCCTGCAGTCAGCATGCCAATTGCACGCTCCCTCAAAACATGAGACGTCTGTGGTGTTGTGTGACAAAACTGCACATTTTAGTGGCCTTTTATTGCCCCCAGCACAAGGTGCACCTGTGTAATGATCATGCTGTTTAATCAGCTTTATATGGCACTTCTGTCAGGTGGATGGATTATCTTGGCAAAGGAGAAATGCTCACTAACAGGGATGTAAACAAGTTTGTGCACTACATTTGAGAAATAACCTTTGCATGGAAAATGTCTGGGCTATTTTATTTCGGCTCATGGAACATGGGACCAACGCTTGGTACCATGCGTTTTTATATTTTTGTTCAGTGTACATTTTCACTGGAACAGGAGTGGAGTGTTATTTCCGCATATTGAGAGAATGCGAATTAGCAGTCGGTACCTCTACCGACTGTCCCTATCATTATCAGCGTTGAACTTAATATGATAAGCTGATATTTAATATTTATCAGAAACATGTTGGGTCATTTTCACAGATTTCTATTTCCTTACAACGGGTCAAACTGATGTCATTTTGGAAATACTTGTTATTTTTTTGTATTGCGTTCTCTCCCGGTGCCTAAACATCTTTGCTCTGCGAAAGAAGCTGAGATGACAACTTTACCGACGTCAACTAGATTGACACATTCGTTCTATAAATTTAAAACATTATTCCTGGTGAGCAAGGATTTATTTAGTCTTTTAGGGCAACCTGTAATGACAGAAGAGAAGCTGCATGTATCTAATTATAGACAGTTGACTAACAAATTGAGAGCTTGGAACAAAGGTTCTATCTGCAAAAAGATGATTGAGATAATTGGCTTTCATGTTCTGAACTCTGTTTTCAGAAATTTGTCTTATTTTTTTTAATGTACTAACATGACTTGGGGGTAGCCTTGTTTTGTTCAATGGTCTGTCAATAACTCAATTGTTGAAATTATAAGCAGAAATGTATCTAAATTAGGCAAAAGAAAAATCACTGATTGTTCCAGCTCTGGCTGTAGCCTACAGTGCATTTCCTATATTTGTGGGTTAGGGTTTTGTGGGGGCCTCAGTTTTTCACTTACTTATATAGATGGGCCATTAGCAATTGGGTGCGGGTTAACAAAAAGCTGATTCGTGCATTGAACCGCATCGATTTGTTCTAACATTTGTTGCATGAACACATTCATTTTCCATTTATAGTTGTACAATCTGCTACTGGTGGAGCTCATGAGCTGGGCCTCTGTGCTGGATCTATCTGAGCTTGACTTCTGTGTAGGGCTGGGCGATTTCTATATTTTTTTTCATTAGATAACAATAATCATCACGATATTAATCAAATGTTTAAAAGGTAAACCCTTAAGTCATGAGCAAGAAAAAAAAAATGCATTAAAACTGTTAGACTAATGGCACATCAGTTTGTTGGGGTAGTTGTCTTACAAGCAAGAATGACAAGTCTGTCTACTGTCTCTAGCTTTAATGATAATTATCACTATTTTAATCAAGTGTTTAAAAGGTTAATTTCCGCTAAAGACTCAAGCCTGCCTGAATAAACCGAAGGCTTTCATGTTTCTTATTCATTGTCAGAAGTAGAACTCACAAATAACATTAACTCAATTTTTTTTTTTTTTTTAAGCTATAAAGCCTTACAAGTTATGAACAATAAATAAAATAATAGTGCAAGTCAATATGCATTATAACTAATGGCACATCACAGCTGAAGTTGGGGTAGTTGTCTTACAAGCAAGAAAGATAAGTCTGTCTACGGTCTCTGGCTTTAAAGCTGCCCTATGGCAGGTCACCATGATGCCACCTGTGCTAAAAACACTGAGGGTGAGCTGGTTGCAGGAATGCACAGGTAGCGCTTTGCCAGGTGGCTGACTTTGGGAAAGTTTTTTTTTGGGTGGATCTTCCACCAGTCCAGTGGATTGGTTTCACGGTCAGCATCAGTAGACTGAAGGTAGCAGCTGAGTTTTCAGTAAGACCTGTGGTGGTGTAGCATGGCTTTTGGAAAAATCTGCCCGGTGACTCTTTTTAGCTGGCAGTTGAGGTGAAGCAGCAGCAACGTCTCCCAGTGCTGGGCTTGGGTTTTCATGTCCCTCATTGACTATCTCTGAGACAGCTTTGCTTTTATGTGGCCCACCTTCGCTTTGATGTAATGTGTTTTAAACCGAGGGTCGACCAACGAGCCTTTGTCCAGGAAGTCATCTGTGGCTAGGTCGTCATATTTCTCTTGCAGATAGTCCATGACCAAAATTTTGATGGTTTGGGTGAGCTCTGTTTCACCATCATCAGGTTTGACTTGAGTCCCCAGGAGGCGAGGGCGTCAATGAGCTCCTCTGCTATAGCTTCACCCGTGTGGTTGTCAGGAAAGTGTGATGTTTGAAGGCATTTATTTAGAAGATTCCACTCTTTGTCAATATAGTGTATAGTAAGGATAATATAAGGCTCTGATGTGCGACTAGACCACAGATTGGTAGTAGTAGCAAAATACGTCATCTGTCTTGAGCTTTTCCTCAACTATTTCTCTACACTTGCCGTTGAGTTTAGGCAGTGCAGTGTGAGAGAAATGTTTGCGGCCAGGGAACATGTACCCGAGGTCAATTAAATTGATGAACCTCTTGAAACCTTTGACTGCTAATTGGTAGCATGTCCTTAGCAATGCAATGCATAATAGCATTTGATGTCTTTTCGATGTTTGCTCGTAAGGCATAAACGCTGTCAGCGTTGACTGCTTCGGGGGAACATCCCTAGATTGGCTGGTGCTTGGTTTTATCAATACCGTAGCTCAAACTTTCTGCATGTTATGAAGAGTGATTTTGCTTCAGATTGTGGAAAAGGTTTGTTGTATTACCAGACTTGGTAGCCACCTGTCTACGGCACAATTTGCACCCAACATTGCTCTGCTCTTTGTCGGACTTCAAAAAGCCAAACCACTTCCAAATAACTGAAACAGTTTAACCCTTTTTATCAATTTCTTTGTTGGAAGCTGCTCCTTCTCCATGGCTCAGTGCCGCTGTTTTTGCCTACATCATTCATTTTTCGTGCTTAAGTGGCTACTCCATCACTCAAGGTGCTAAGTGGTTTTTAGTGGGCGTATACCTTTCCACGTGCATGTTGTCACTTCTCTGCACGTTCCTGCTGCTTCAGAGGTGAAATGGACTGCTGTACCTAATTATTCTATATCAACATTATCAAATTAATATTAATGTTTTTATATTGTTATTGAGGGAAGTAATTCCCTCTAATTATTGATTTATCTCCCAGCCCTACTTCTGCGTGTGTAAATGGTGTACGCTCAGTGGCAAGTTTAACCTCTGGGATATGTGGGACACTTGCGTCCCATCCCACCTGGCCAAAAGCCAGGGAAAATGCAGAGCGCCAAATTCAAATGAATTACTATAAAAATTGTAACTTTCATTAAATCACAAATTATCTGAGGATGGCACCTCCGTAAACAAAAGAGAGAAAGCATATTTTAACCCTGCAGGTGCGACACAACGCAGACATAAAAATATAATTAATGCCTTACCTTTGACGAGCTGCTTTTATTGGCACTCCAATATGTCCCATAAACATCACAAATGGTCCTTTTGTTCGATTAATTCTGTCTATATATCCAAAATGTCTTTATTTGGCGCATTTGATTGATCCAGAAAAACACCGGTTCCAACTTGAGCAACGTGACTACAAAATATCTCAAAAGTTACCTGTAAACTTTGCCAAAACATTTCAAACTACTTTTATAATACAACTTTAGGTATTTTTTAACGTAAATAATCGATTAAATGGAAGACGGGATGATCTGTGTTCAATACAGGAAGAAAACAAACTGAAGCATGCTTTCTGGTCATGCGCCTCTATCTAACAGTACACTTCAAGTGACCCTCGTTCAAGATGGCCGTACTTCTTCATTACACAAAGGAATAACCTCAACCAATTTCTAAAGACTGTTGACATCCAGTGGAAGCGATAGGAACTGCAAGAAGGACCCTTAGAAATCTGGATTCCCAATGAAAACCCATTGAAAAGAGTGACCTCAATAATCAAAACAAAAATCTGAATGGTTTGTCCTCTGGTTTTTTTCTGCTAAATAAGTTCTGTTATACTCAGACATGATTCAAACAGTTTTAGAAACTTCAGAGTGTTTTCTATCCAAATCTACTAATATGCATATCTTATATTCTGGGGATGGGTAGCAGGCAGTTGAATTTGGGCATGCATTTCATCCGTATGTGAAAATACTGCCCCCTGTCACCAAAAAGTTTAAAAAAAAAATGTAAAAAAAAAAATATATATAATATTATTTTTTAAATTTGTAAACTTCTATTAGATACACCACCCCGTTCATGAAAATGGTTAGTTCCTATAGACCGTGAGTCATTTATAAAGCATGCAGACAGGCATTCAGTTACTGTTCGGTGGAATGTTAGAATGGGCTAAATGAATGACCTAGGCATACTATGTAGGCAGTTTATCGGAGCCGTAAAGGAGATTAGGCATCTACCACTCCACTACCACTGTCAGATTAGGGGGGCAATATAGCTTTTTTTTTTTTTTTTTTTGTCCCCTTCACTTTGGTTCTGAAATCACCATCACCCACTAATTAACTTGGCACTTTTGCAGATATTTATCCTATACAAATTAGCTATGAATAGCTAATGCCTATACACGGAGTGTACAAAACGTTAGGGACACCATCCTAATATTGAGTTGCACCCCCATTTGCCCACAAAGCAGGTAACCTACTGGTTAGAGCGTTGGGCCAGTAACTGAAAGGTTGCTAGATCGAATCCCCGAGCTAACAAGGTAAAAATCTCTCGGTCTGCCGCTGAACAAGGCAGTTAACCCACTGTTCCTTGGCCGTCATTGTAAATAAGAATTAGCTCTTAACTGACTTGCCTAGTTAAATAAATAATTTTTTTGCATGGATTCTACAAGGGGTCAAGTGTTACACAGGGATGCTAGTACCTGTTGACTATATGCTTTCCACAGTTGTCAAGTTGGCTGGATGCCTTTTGGGTCGTGGACCATTCTTCATACACAGGAAACTGAGTGTGGAAAGACCCCGCAGCATTGCAGTTCTTGACGCACTTAAACCGGTGCGCATGGCACCATATTTGTTCAAAGGCATTTAAATATTTTCAAGCCCATTCACCCTCTGAATGGCACACATGCACAATCCATGTCTCAATTGTCTCGAGGCTTAAAAATCCTTTAACCTGTCCTCCCCTTCATATACACTGCTTTGAAGTGGATCATAGCTTTCACCTGGTTAGTCTGTCATGAAAAGAGCGGACTGAACACAGCGGTGCAGATCACTTCAAGATAAAAACGTAATATTCAAACTCTGACTAAATATTAGCACTTCACATACTCATGGGTAATAACCTTCAATCTGGATAACACATTTCTCTAGCCTTATTTATCTACCAAAATAAACCAACCAAACATGTCTGAGAATCATGGAGAACCAATCCCCAAAAGAACACGAGACTCCTCAACGGACAGACGATTTATGCTTTTTCACCACCCGGAATGCTAAGGGTGGAAACCGATCTGATGATAAACTGGGCATACTTGAATTAGTCGTTGAAGGCGAGCCTCCAAGATGAGTGACACAAGCTGTGACAACGAAGGAAACGGACAAGCTAAAAGGTACATTCAATAAGATGGAAACGGACGTTTAATGAACTTCAAAAAGGAGAACATCTTTGAGAGAAGCCTTGACATACAGACAAGATCTATGAGAGAGAATCTGTTACTTACTGGTATCAAAGAAAAAGGTGCAAATCGTGGTGAAAGAATTCTTTCTTAGTGCTGCAGATCCCAGACGATGTTGTAGACAAAATCCAACTCTGAACATGTACACCGTTTAGGACTGGGATATGAGCACCCAATCATTGCCAATGTTTTTTATTTATTTTTAAATAACTGGTTAAAAGCCTGGGTAAAAGACACACTGGCATGGATGATCAGTTTCTGACAGAAGGTGCAGAACGGTGCAAAGTTCTGCACCCACTCTTCAAGGAGAATAGATTAAAAGGGAAATGTGTAGCTCTCATAGTCGATAAACTGTATATTGATAACATAATGTTCACACACCCATACTACTCCATGGCTATTCTAAATATTTAAGTTCCCATGGAGTTGAACAATGGAACACCCAATACTATCCATGGAAGGGATTGTAATAAAAATGGGGAAACCAAAATACAATAAAGAAATAAGCTACAACTACGCCATTCAAGCAATGTTATAACATAATTAGTATTTGACTTATCTATTTATAAAATATAAATATTAAGATTTCATTAGAAGAAAGGATAATTAACTAAATAATACATCAAGTATTAGGAACTGGGGAAAAAAAAGTACTCAATCAACATGGTAGGGATAAGAACACTGCATAAAAAGCACAGTATGTGCAGGTGTATTGTGATGCAAGGTAGGGTGTGTTTTTGCGTTTGGAAAAGTGTGGAGTTAAGTGAGTGAAAAAGGAAAATGGTTGCGAATACCAGAGCTTATGTCTGCGAGCAGGGCTTGTTTATTTTTATTTTTTATTTTACCTTTATTTAACTAGGCAAGTCAGTTAAGAACAAATTCTTATTTTCAATGATGGCCTAGGAACAGTGGGTTAACTGCCTGTTCAGAATGACAGATTTGTACCATGTCAGCTCGGGGATATGAACTTGCAACCTTTCGGTTACTAGTCCAACGCTCTAACTACTAGGCTACCCTGTGAGAGCTATTTACATTTTGTGCAGATATGGGTTATACATTTTAAAATGTAGTTTAGTTATTGTCCTATCATGATGGAACAGTCCCCAACCCTATACCCTAGACACCCACCTGAGCGACCCATACACTAAGGAGAAGTCCTTCTGTTTTATGGGCCTACTGTAAGTAGCCTATACACAGCCAAAACAAAGAAATTCAGAGACCCACTAAAGCACCACCCCCTCAAGATCTGCCTGGCAATGTTGGTCCTACAAAGCCAAAGGGGGAGAAACTCCCTTAAGGACTCGTGAGAGGCGACGGTCAAGAGCAACGCATCCTCCGAAACACAAAACCCAACCAAGCTGCACTGCTTCTTGACACAATGCCCACTTAACCCGGAAGCCAGCTGCACCAATGTGTCGGAAGAAATACCGTACACCTGGTGACCATGTCAGCATGCACTGCGCCCGGCCTGTCACTAGAGTCGCTAGTGCGCGATGGGACAAGAACATCCCTGCCGGCCAAACCCTCCACTAACCCGGATGATGCTGAGCCATTTGTGCGCCGCCCCATGGGTCTCCCTGTCGCGACCAGCTGCGTCAGAGCCTGGACTCGAGCCCAGAATCTCTAGTGGCACAGCTAGCACTACAATGCAGTCAGTGCCTTAGACCACTGCGCCACTCGGGAGGCCCGTGTGATTTCAACAGTTTTTTTAAATTAACATTTGTCTTTGGATAATTTCTAACATTCCAACCTCGTTTAGCATGATCTATTAAATGATGGCCACTGTCAATGACGGACTTTTATTTTGAAGTCTAATTGCAAAGTCCACTATTGTGGCTAGCTTCACAGATGGGTCCGACCACCATTAATCAAATAAGAACTGTCTTATGAATTTGGGTTATTTTAGATGACACCTAGCTATATAGTTAGCTAGCTAACTATATAGCTACTGAAACACATGTCGTTTTGCTATGTTTTTGGGGAAGAACATTGTTTGCATCCATGAGCTAGCTAGTTTTTATTTTATGACCAGCACTGTATATGTGGATATATTGAAGCAACATCTCAAGGCATCAGTCAGGAAGTTAAAGCTCGGTTGCAAATGGGTCTTCCAAGTGGATAATGACCCCAAGCATACTTCCAAAGGTGTGGTAAAAGCCAACAAATTCAAGGTATTGGAGTGGCCATCAAAGCCCTGACCTCAATCCCATACATTTGTGGGCAGAACTGAAAAAGTGTGTGCGAGCAAGGAGGCCTACAAACCTGACTCCGTTACACCAGCTTTGTCAGGAGGAATGGGCCACAATTCACCCATTTTATTGTGGGAAGCTTGTGGAAGGCTACCTGAAATGTTTGACCCAAGTTAAACAATTTAAAGGCAATACGACCAAATAATTGAGTGTATGTAAACTTCTGACTCACTGGGAAGGAGATTAAAAAATTAAAAGCTGAACTCATTCTCTCTTCTATTATTCTGACATTTCACATTCTTAAAATGAAGTTTTGATCCTAACTGAACTAAGACGGGGAATTTTTACTTGGATTAAATGTCAGGAATTGTGAAACTGAGTTTAAATGTATTTGACTAAGGTGTATGTAAACTTCCGACTTCGCTGTATCTAGGCAAGTCAGTTATGAACCAATTCTTATTTACAGTGATTGCCTACCCCGGCCAAACCCGGACAACGCTGGGTCAATTGTGCGCCACCCTATGGGACTCTCAATCACGGCCGGATGTGATACCGCCTGGATTCGAACCAAGGACTCTAGTGATGCCTCTTGCACTGAGATGCAGTGCCTTAGACCGCTGTGTGTGTGAACTATTTAACTGTACTAGAATGCTTATATGGCCGCATAAAAATACATTTAAAAAAATCAGTGTTTTTTTTTTGGCAAGGGAAGTATCGGCCAAAAATGTATTATCTTTTGGCGGCACTGTGCTCTTTTCAAAGGATGTGTCCCATATGTATGTTTACAGGAAACGCATTCAACAATTTTAGATGACGTTTTGTGGGAAAAAGACTGGAGGAGTTGCAAAATATACTTCTCCCATGGGCAAAAAAAATCGAAAGGATCGACTATTAGCAACTTTGATCTGAGTGTGAAAATTGTCCAAACAGATCTGCAAAGTAGATGGATGATTTAAGTATGTTATTGAACCATGAACAGATATGGCTCATTAATAGTGGATGATATTGCCACTTCTTTTTGCCATATGTTCAATCGAAGCCTACAATAAAGTGTGTGCCCTCAGGCCTGGGGGGAAGCTATAGTCATTCTGCTACCAAAGAATAGTAAAGCCCCCTTTACTGACTCGAACAGCTGACCAATCAGCCTGTTACCAACCCTTTGTAAACTTCTGGAAAAAATGGTGTTTGACCAGATACAATGCTATTTCATAGTAAAGAAATTAAGACTTTCAGCACGCGTATAGGGAAGGACACTCGATGAGCACAGCACTTACAAAAATGACTGATTGGCTGAGAGAAATTGATAAAATGATTGGGGGGGGGGGCTGTCTTGTTAGACTTCAGTGCAGCTTTTGACATTTTTGATCATAGTCTGCTGCTGGAAAAATGTATGTGTTGTGGCTTTACACCCCCTGCTATAAAGAGTTACTTGTCTAACAGAACACAGAGGTTGTTCTTTAATTGAGTCCTCTACCACATAATCCAGGTAGAATAAGGAATTCCCCAGGGTAGCTGTTTAACTCTAACGACATGCCACTGGCTTTGAGTAAGGCCAGTGTGTCTATGTATGCGGATGACTCAACGCTATACACGTCAGCTACTACAGTTACTGAAATGACTGCAACACTTAACAAAGAGCTGCAGTTATTTTCGAAATTTGTTGCAAGGAATAACTTTAATTTTTTCCATCAACCTAGAAATTCTGCCAAAAGAATTTCCTGAAACTTGTTACAAATGTAGTCGCCCATGGTTCACCAAATGTATTTTGAGGCAAAGTACCCCGTATCTCCCCATCTCCACTAACTGAAGATAATTGTAAATATAAAGATCTAGTCCATTTGAAAAAAATGGAGGCCTCTTACAAATTTGAGCAAAGTGCATAGAATTAAAAGCTATTGTTGGATATTATTAATCCTAATCGGTCAGTTTTTTTGCATGGATGATACATTGGAGATAATATAAGACAAGTACTGGAAACAATAGAACACTGAAATCTAGGAAACCTGGCTTTCTATTCATAGCTGACTTTTGAAAAGGCTGTTGATAAAGTATGACTGGAATTTACTTATAAATGTCTGGAATATTTCAATTTAGGTGCATCTCTTATGAAATGGGTTAAAGTTATGCATTTTGTATTTATCATGGATCCCGATCAGCTACTCTTCCTGGGGTCCAGCAAAATTTTAAGGCAGTTTATACAAATGTAAAACATTACAATACATTCAGATTTCACAACACACCGTGTGCCCTCAGGCCCCAACTCCACCACTACCACATATCTACAATACTAAATCTGTGTGTGTGCACACAGAAGTTTACCGGTTGATTGGTCGGTTATTTGAGCCAGTAAAGGGGGCTTTATTATTCTTGGGTAGCGGAATGACTATCTTCCCTCTAGGCCTGAGGGCACACGCTCTCTAGTAGGAATACATTGAAGATGTGGCAAATAGGAGTGGCAATATCGTCTGCTATTATCTTCAGTAATTTTCCATCTAGATTGTCAGACCCTGGTGGCTTGTCATTCTTGATAGACAACATTTTTTTTCACCTCTTCCACACTAACTTTACGGAATTCAAAAGTACAATTCTTGTCTTTTCATAATTTGGTCCGATATACTTGGATGTGTGGTGTCAGTGTTTTGTTGCTGGCACGTCATCCCTATGTTTGTTTATCTTGCCAATGAAAAAGTCATTAAAGTAGTTTGCAATATCAGTGGGCTTTGTGATGAATGAGCCATCTGATTCAATAAACTGGGGTGGAAGAAAAAGTAGGTGGGCGTGAGTTCCCCAGTAGGTGGGCGTGGGTTCCCCAGTAGGTGGGCGTGGGTTCCCCAGTAGGTGGGCGTGGGTTCCCCAGTAGGTGGGCGTGGGTTCCCCAGTAGGTGGGCGTGGGTTCCCCAGTAGGTGGGCGTGGGTTCCCCAGTAGCTTATGTAGGTTTGCTACTTGCTTGCTAAGAGTAGCTACTTCGCTCCTGTCGTCCTCTGCAAGGAGTTGCTACATTGAAAGTCAATGCAGGCCACATTGTCTTGGAACAAAACAAAGTAAACGCAGCTCCTGCAACGTTGGAAACGTTCCATAGTGGCCACCGTTTGAGACAGCCGAGCCAGCTAGGCTAGCTGGGCTTTCACGCCTCTCCCCCTATATGGAATCTGGCAGGATCCCGGGACCGATAGCAGCGCTCACAGCAATTTAGCCCAACAGACGTAGGATTCAAAATAAAAGTATATAAAAACACTTCCAGCTTTTAAACCGAGGTCTTTTAGTTCAGGTTTCAGCGTTCAACAACAAACATACGCCTCATAACCCTAGGTGTAAAATAGTAATTAATGTCTACTTAAAGTATTAAACTGTCAAGAGGAGCAAAACAAGTTTGTTCACGATCAGCATATCTATTTAGTATGGCCATCAATGTTGATATTAATTGTTGGTTCTGATTTTAATAGCTAAGGGCTTAAAAACAAAGGTCATTGTATGCTGATTCATGCTTTCTTTTAAATCCACAATTTGGATCCCTCCACAGCTCTCTAATAGAGGATCTAGATACTTTTTACAACCAAATGATGATATGCATCGGATCACCAAAAAATAAAATGTTTACTGTGTAGTTAATCAGACCATTTTATTGGTATTCTACATATCCTGAAAGAAATTATCTTACTACAATAAATGATCTCACAACAAACCGGTCAGATTTTGCTACCATGAAAAGGAAAATACCTGTATTTGTGGAAAAATCACCCTGATTCACTCTATAGTCATATCTCAGTTGACCTATTTGCTTATGGTCTTGCCTACATATAACGACTTGTTTTTTAAATTATTTTATGAGCAAAGAATACTCACTTATTTGGAACGGCAGGCCAGACTATTTCAACTGGGCATTTTATATAATTAATGTGAATTCGGTGGGCAGAAATTATTAAATATTAAAGCATTAGACCTTTCACTGAAGGTTTCAGTCATACAAAAGTTATTCTTAAATCCGAACTGGTTCTCCTAGCAAGTTAGGGTGAGACATTACTATGTTCAAGAATGGCCTTTTTCCTTTTATTCAGATTACAACCTCTCACTTTCAGGTATTTGAAAAGGAAATCATCTTTCAAAATATATCTTTTTAAAACGAGCCATAGAAAGTTTGTTGCAATTTCAGTTTAACCAGAAAAGACAGAACAAATAATACAACAAATATTGTGGTTAAACTCGTCATCTTTGTAAGGGATATCATAAATAGGACTGGTGGCGTTGTCACACATGCAGCTAATAAAAAATATATGGACATGTTTACCAAAATTACAACCAACTAATTGCAGCATTCCCGCAAAAATGGAAGAGGCAAGTAGAAGGGGGAGAAAGTAAAGAAGTTGTCTGTCGCCCTGCATTAAAGACCAAAATTGGTTTATATTTTGTTTGTTTTTATAAAGTATACCGGCTTCATTTAAGGACCAAAAAATTGGCAGCTGTGCCATATCCTCTTTCCTATTTTGCCATTTATAAGTTCATTAGAGTTACCAGCCCCAATAAATGCTTCAGAGTTCAATTAACAAACATCTCAACATTAACTGTTCAAAGGAGACTGCGTGAATCAGACCTTCATGGTCGATTTGCTGCAAAGAAACTACTACTAAAGGACACCAATAAGAAGAGACTTGCTTGGGCCAAGAAACATGAGCAATGGACTTAGGACCGGTGGTATTTTGTCCTTTTGGTCTGAGTCCAAATTTGAGATTTTTGGTTCCAACCGCCATGTGTTTGTGTGACGCAGACTAGGTTAACGGATGATCTCTGCATGTGTGGTTCCCACCGTGAAGCATGGAGGTGGTGTTATGGTGTGTGGGTGCTTTGTGGTGATGCTGTCTGTGATTTATTTAGAATTCAAGGCACACTTAACCAGTATGGCTACCACAGCATTCTGCAGCGATATGCCATGCCATCTGGTTTGGGCTTAGTGGGACTATCATTTGTTTTTCAACAGGACAATGACCCAAAACACACTTCCTGGCCGTGTAAGGGCTATTTGACCAAAAAGTAGAGTGATGGAGTGCTGCATCAGATGACCTGGCCTCCACAATCACCCGACCTCAACCCAATTGAGATGGTTTGGGATTGGTTGGACCGAAGAGTGACGGAAAAGCAGTCAGCAAGTGCTCAGCATATGTGGGAACTCCTTCAAAACAGTTGGAAAAGCATTCCAGGTGAAGCTGGTTGAGAGAATGCCAAGAGATGGCAAAGATGTCAAGGCAAAGTGTGGCTACTTTGAAGAATCTCAAATAATGCTTTGGTTACTACATGATTCCATGTGTTATTTCATAGTTTGTCTTCACTATTATTCTACAATGTAGAAAATTGTAAAAAAACAAACTTGGATGAGTAGGTGTGTCCAAATGTACGACTGTACTGTGTGTGTCTATATTATAACAACATATATTGGGGATTGGAAATTATGCAATTACATTGATGGAAGCTACAATCTATCTGTGCTATTTAAGCTGAACTGACCCCCCCCCCAAAAAAACATGTTTAGTACAACTTTGGATTTCACCTCCCCATCTTGAAATCAAATGGAAGTTTGGAAGTTGAGCGTCTTTTCACCTCCCGCTTTGGCCATGCAGTCTGCCTTGAAAAAGTGATTCCTCGTCATGGAATTATCAACTTTACCCTGTTTATCTAAAAATGACCATATACACTTTGTATAAAGCTAAACTTGTCGATGGTGAACCTGAACAGTCTAAATCAAATCTATTGTAAGCTCCTTTTCAGCAGGTAGGATATGTCTCTGGTAAAACACAATTTTCGAAAGCACCAAGATAACAATTGCAGCTTTTAAAACAACTCAACTCTGGGGGGGGAATAGCTCCGACTGGGGAAAAATCGTTGATCATTCAACTCGAAATTCCAAGTCAACTCTGGTATATTTCTAGAGATCGGACATTCCGACCGGAAGATTACCAACATGATTTGACCTTGTATTTTTCCCGAGTTGCCATTTGTCTTGAAAGCACCCCAAAATCTAGACAACGACATGGGTCAGTCAACTAATAAAACCTAATATAATGCAAGCCATTGTCACATTTGAGTGCTGAAGGTGCCATGCAGATGATCAGGCTGCCTGCATTGCGTTGGGCATAGTGCGCAGTTTGACTATGTTACTGATATTCCCTAGGGTTGTTCGGCATGCAAAATGATATGAAGATCACTGAGTATCAACACCGTTCTATGAGTCTGACACTGAAGGAAAGAATGCATGAGTTGTCACAAACTATTTCGTATTTTAGGTAGGTAGGAAACCTACGTCAGCAAAACATTTGAGTGAATTGGTGATTTGCAACGCTATAATAAATTTTTCCGACTGACGCATGCTAAATTTGGATCGGTTTGGGGTCCGTGGACCGACGCAGTACTCTCAAACATTTGCATCGGAGACTGATGTGTATTGTTAAAGCTGTAAGGATTCACCGAGTGGACATGTTTCTAATGTTTGAGGCTATTGATGCCACAAATATACTGACACACAACAAATACTATTAATGGATACACCTGGGTCTAAGGAGATACACTATGTAATGTTTGACTTTTGTTTTGTTTAGGGCCTATACAGGATGTAATTTAGGAAACTTGTTTTTCCAATGTTGGGTCTCAGGGTTAAGGTGGACAGTGCAGGGCGGGATATGGCAGGGAAAACTTACCTCAGTCCAGAGATGGAAGATGTCGCTGTCCTTCTAATTATCCTAAATTGAAGATTGAAATACTGCTAGTTTGTAATTAAACTGCCTTTTTCATCCTCATGCTAGGTAGCAAAGGCCATTTTGGGATAGCCCATATAACTTTGTGCTGAACAACAAAGGAGCCTGATTGTCTGACTATCCTTTGTTGCTCAACGCAACGTGCCATTCTAAAATAGCTGCTGTGGCTTCTGCTACCTAGCATGAGGACAAAGGCAGTTTAATTAAAAACTAACAGTATTTCAATCTTCTTGATGTCATTTTGGATAATGGGATAAATAGGAGTATGGCGACATCTTCCATCTCTGGATGAGGTACGTTTTCTCAGTCATATCCTGCGCCGGCTCCACACTTCCCTCATTTTGGCAGCCGTGCGTTCTGACCTGAAAGTTTTTGTATTTATTGCCTGAATCTCAGGTCAGAACGATCTGGCTAGTATTGGCTCAAACACATTTTCTTTTTACCATTAGCACCCCTTTTTGCATTGTTCAACCCTGACTGTAACTGAATCAATTGTAACAAAAGGCATTGCTGTCCTCATTAAAACCAAATGCTCTATTTCAGTTCCCCCTCTTCCTCTCCCCGCTCTGCGCCTCATGGTCCCACCACTGCGCCTGGTCTCAGCAGCCATCTGGCAAACGATCCAGCAGAGTCACGTGATGGATTATGGGATGCTGGAGGAGTTTGTTACCATGGTCACAGATGTGGTTCCAGAGCTTCTGAATGACAGTCAGAGGGCCCAACTTATTCTGGGTCTTCGAGCACGGGTGAGAGGGAGGGACGGAACTAGTGCTCTTGTGCGGAAAGATGAGATTAACATATTTAGTCATGCATGTCTTCCCCTCTACATTTTCTGACTTGGATGCTCTGCTTTCAGCTGGTCCTGGAGTTGTGTCGCTCGAAGCCGTTCACAGACCTCCAGACCATTCAGCCACACCTGGACAGGATAAAGACCCTTACACCTCTCTGGGGGACACAGGTGAGCTCCTCACGGGCAGAGAATCCGCTAATGTCTGTCGGTCATAAATATTTCTGATATGACTGATCCATTAGGTCAAACATATGCAGCATAAATGAAAAGCTATCATTTAGGATGTCCTGATTTAAGGCAACATTTATATTCTGTGTTTAAGGCGGATGCAGAGGTGGGATTATCTGAATCCAGCTTCCTGGGGCTGGTTCAAACCCTTCTGAAAGACCCAGATGAGAGGGAACATTTCTTCCAGGTCAGTGGGTATGGAATAGTTGTCAGTTCCATGTGACTGCTGTATGTTTCCACAAATGAAAAATCCCAGGAGATTATTTAATAGATGGCTTATATTCCTTTACTCATAGGAATATGAGTAAAAATATAATCCTGACCAACCTGCCTTCTAAATACACCTCTGCTGTCTTCAACCAGGATTTCAGCGATCACTGCCTCATTGCCTGCGTCCGTAATGGGTCCGCGGTCAAACGACCACCCCTCATCACTGTCAAATGCTCCCTAAAACTCTTCAGCGAGCAGGCCTTTCTAATCGACTTGGTCCGGGTATCCTGGAAGGATATTGACCTCATCCCGTCAGTAGAGGATGCCTGGTTGTTCTTTTAAAAGTGCTTTCCTCACCATCTTAAATAAGCATGCCCCGTTCAAAAAATTTAGAACTAAGAACAGATATAGTCCTTGCTCTATAGTCCTTGCTCTTGACCAGCACAAAAACATCCTGTGGCATACTGCATTAGCATCAAACAGCCACCGCGATATGCAACTTTTCAGGGAAGTTAGGAACCAATATACACAGGCAGTTAGGAAAGCAAAGGCTAGCTTTTTCAAACAGAAATTTGCATCCTGTAGCACAAACTCCAAAAAGTTCTCGGACACTGTAAAGTCCATTGAGAATAAGAGCACCTCCTCCCAGCTTCCCACTGCACTGAGGCTAGGAAACACAGCCACCACTGATAAATCTACAATAATCGAGAATTTCAATAAGCATTTTTCTACGGCTGGCCATGCTTTCCACCTGGCTCCCCCATTTCACCTTCACCCAAATCCAGATAGCTGATGTTGTGAAAGAGCTGCAAAATCTGTACCCCTGCAAATCAGCTGGGCTAGACAATCTGGACCTTCTCTTTCTAAAATTATCTGCTGCAATTGTTGCAACCCCTATTACTAGCCTGTTCAACCTCTATTTCATATCGTCTGAGGTCCCTAAAGATTGGAAAGATGCCGCGGTCATTCCCCTCTTCAAAGGGGGAGACACTCTTGACCCAAACTGTTAGACCTATATCCATCCTGCCCTGCCTTAAGTCTTCAAAAGCCAAGTTAACAAACAGATCACCGACCATTTCGAATCCCACCGTACCTTCTCCGCTATGCAATCTGGTTGCCGAACTGGTTATGGGTGCTGCTCAACCATGCTCAAGGTCCTAATCGATATCATAACCGCCATCGATAAGAGACAATATTGTGCAGCCGTATTCATCGACCTGACCAAGGCTTTCGACTCTGTCACTCACCGCATTCTTATCGGCAGACTCAACAGCCTTGGTTTCTCAAATGACTGCCTCTCCTGGTTCACCAACTACTTCTCAGACAGAGTTCAGTGTGTCAAATCGGAGGGCCTGTTGTCCGGACCTCTGGCAGTCTCTATGGGGGTGCCACAGGGTTCAATTCTTGGGCCGACTCTTTTCTCTGTATACATCAATGATGTCGCTCTTACTGCTGGTGATTCTCTGTTCCACCTCTACGCAGACGACACCATTCTGTATACTTCTGGCCCTTCTTTGGACACTGTGTTAACTAACTTCCAGATGAGCTTGAATGCCATACAACTCTCCTTCCGTAGCTTCCAACTGCTTTTAAATGCAAGTAAAACTAAATGCATGCTCTTCAACCGATAGCTACTCGCCCGTCTAGCATCACTTCTCTGGATGGTTCTGACTTAGAATATGTGGACAACTACAAAACCTAGGTGTCTTGTTAGACTGTAAACTCTCCTTCCAGACTCGCATTAAGCATCTCCAATCCAAAATTAAATCTAGAATCGGCTTCCTATTTCACAACAAAGCATCCTTCACTCATGCTGCCAAACATACCCTTGAAAATCTGACTGTCCTACCGATCCTTGACTTTGGTGATGTCATTTACAAAATAGTCTCCAAATCTCTACTCAGACTACATCCAATTTGCTATCACAGTGCAATCCGTTTTGTCACCAAAGCCCCATATACTACCTACCACTGCGACCTATGCTCTCGTTGGCTGGCCCTCGCTTCATATTCGTCGCCAAACCCACTGGCTCCAGGTCATCTATAAGTCTTTGCAAGGTAAAGCCCTGCCTTATCTCAGCTCACTGGTCACCATAGCAGCATGTGCTCCAGCAGGTATATTTCACTGGTCATCCCCAAAGCCAACTTTTCCTTTGGCCACCTTTATTTCCAGTCCTCTGCTGCCAATTAGAAAAATCACGGCAGCTGGAGACCCATATCTCCCTCACTAACTTTAAGCATCAGCTGTCAGAGCAGCGTACCGATCATTGCACCTGTACACAGCCAATCTGTAAAGAGCCCACCCAACTACCCCATCCCCATGTTATTTATTTTTTGCTCCTTTGCACCCCAGTATCTCTACTTGCACATCTATCACTCCAGTGTTTAATTGCTAAATTGTAATTATTTCTATGGCCTATTTATTGCCTGTATATATATACTTTTCTATTGTGTTATTGACAGTACGTTTGTTCATCCCATGTGTTACTCTGTTCTTTTTGTTGCACTGCTTTGCTTTATCTTGGCCAGGTCGCAGTTGAATATGAGAACTTGTTCTCAACTGGCCTACCTGGTGAAATAATAATACAATTTTAAAAACTCTGTTTTAGGATGTTTTTCCTGTAGAATTTGGTTCCAGTTATGATGCAGCCATACAGAAACTCATGTGGCAATTCCTTTCGAGACTGGAGAAGCTACTTCCTGTGTCAAACTTCCAACAGGTACTAGTAGAAATACAATTATATAGAGGAACCATGGGCTTGACACTTACGCAATATTGTGAATTCTACCTATATTCCTTCTAACTCTGTATTCCTCATTGTGTCAGGCTGCCTTGCTGCTCAGCGACTCCCCCTCTCTTCTTGAGGAATGTGTTGAGTCAGTGTCTCACCCTCAGCAGCTGAAAACTCTGCTTCAGTACCACAGAGACCTTGGCCAGCTGGACAACCATGGTAAGCAATTTCACAGGACCCGTATAGATGTTTGCTTTTCTTCTGTAGGGACAAAAACATTTTCACTATTCAAAGTTTCTTTCATTTATCCTCTTCCCTTTCTAGATACTCTGTCTTCTTCCGATGGGGACTGCATTCTTTCAGCTCTCTGTCTCCCTCCAGTAGAAAGGGTGGTGATTGCAACTGAACAGACAGATTCAGAAACACACGTATCATCCTTGAATGTCTTTATAGATACATTCACCAAAGAGTTGGAGGTGGACTCTGCAACACTGGCAAAGTACACAGAGATGGAACCCGGGACAAATATGGACGTAATAGCAGAGGATAGGGTGGAATGTAAGAGAAAGGAAAAAGCATCCTCAGTTATTAATGAAGAGGATAATTCAGAGTTTGCTGAGACTGAAGAGGTGGAACCAGTCTTGGTTTTAGGGGAAGATGGGAAGATGGCACCTTTAATCAAAACCAATAAACTCAAAGGGCTCAAAAGAGACAGAAATGACACCGGTGGCATGCCTGATGGAAAAAAACACCGAACACCTAGCCCTCCACAAATGAAAAGCATAGACCTGTCTGATACGATCATATCGTCCATGCTTCACAAGCCCTCAGTGGAGCTACAAAGGATTGACACCGCTAACCTGACGTTGCCCTTAGAACCAGTGAGAAGAAACAGGGGTCGTAAGATGAAGACATTGCTAGCACGAGAATTGAAGCAAACCAAAACTGAATTTTCAGAACAGAAAAAACGTGTCTGCAAGAGGGTTAAAACACCCCAAAACCCCAATATGTGCACAGTGTGTGGACGTGTCTTATCCCGCTTTTCAGACATGAAAAAGCACATGCAAACCCATAAGAACGGTCGCACCTATCAGTGTCGCAATTGTCAGAAGACTTTCAAGCACTTGTACACTTTGCAAACTCACAGAAAGTCATGTCTATTTGGAACTGGGCAACAAGAGGAGATTCCCTCTGTAGAGGGCAGTAGTGTTCCGTTTACTATGTGTGAGGCAGAATTCGCACAATCCTCAATAGACCGTAGAACATGCAAGGTGTGCGGCAAGATTGTGCATCGCATTGGATACTTGAGTACCCACATGAAGATTCACTCTGCGAATCGTCACTATTCACTCGGAGAAGCGAAAGCAGTCCAGAAAGCATCACCTGAGGGAGAAGACACCGAGCCGTCCAGTGGTGTTACTCTTGAGGACAGTGACTCATCCTCCACCAGTACTCCCCAGGACCCATCTTACGACCCAGAACTCAGCCAGATCAAAAGACCAAAGTGCTCCAGCACAGCAAAGAAGTCAAACCGAAAAACCTTCCAAAAACCAAAACATATGTGCCGTATTTGTGGTAAATACGTGACTGCTGGAGCCTTTGAGTATCACATGAGAACTCACTCAGGCGAGCGCCCTTTCTCCTGCCCTCATCCTCAGTGTGGGATGAAGTTCATACACAGCGGAGGTTTGCGGGTCCATCTCAGACGCTATTGCAAGGTTCGGACAGTTGACGCTGCTGAGCTCGACAGCTTCAACATACGTTTTGAGTGTGACAAATGTGAGAAGACATTCACGATCCAATCAAAACTGAGGAAACACAAACTTATCCACGGCCCGCTCTACTGCACAGGGTGCAGGAAGGTATTGCCTGACTTAGAAACTTTAACCAGACACAAGCTTTGGCACAGGCCCGTTCAGTGCAGCATGTGTGAGGAGAGCTTCATGCTCACAAACCTCAGAACACACTATCTGGATGTCCATAAGTTCAGCGGACCGTTCGTCTGCACCCACTGTCCGAAAAGCTACAAGAAGTTCCATTCCCTCATCAAACACGAGATGGTTCACACCGGGAACCTCCCCTTACAGTGCTCCCAGTGTCCAAAGAGATTCATCTACAATTACGACCTAGTTGAACACGAGAAAAGGCACTCTGACGACAGGCCTTGTCTCTGCTGGGAGTGTGGCAAGGCCTTCTGTACCAACATTGACCTGAAACAACACATGCAGAATAGCCACGGTGAAAAATCCACAGAGTGTCGTTTCCCGTGTCGCCATTGTGGGAAACCCTTCAGGCTTAGTAATTCCCGTGCGAACCATGAGAAGACTAAGCATGGTGGGGTGCGCTACCCGTGTACGTACTGTGGCAAGCAGTTTGTTTGTGCAAATGCATTGAAAAGGCATGATCTGATTCACACGGGGGAGAGACCTTTTAAATGCAACCATAAGAGTTGTGATAAGGCTTTCAGGTCGAGAGCTGAACTGAGGATACACACGAGATACCATACTGGAGAACGGCCGTTCAAGTGCAACGTCTGTGGAAAGGGCTTTGTTCAAGCCAATTATCTCACTACGCACTACCGGACTCATACAGGAGAAAAGCCGTATTCATGTTCCGTCTGTGACAAAAGCTTTAACTACCATGACTCCTTGAAGAGACACATGTCTACACACTCAAACGAGAAGCCTTATAAATGCTTGGACTGTGGAAAAGCTTTCGAACGTAAAACTCTGCTGAATGTACATAAACGATCATGTACATCATTATTGAAATGTTAATAATCCCTCCTTCCCCCCAATTGTGCTTTAATGTAACAAGATGTACATTTGATAAGATTGTGGCCTGAGTGCATTTCCCACTTTATTTTTGTAATTTTTTTGTTGTGGCCAGTCAATGTTTCCCCTTTTCAAATAACTACAGTTATGCGAGAAAAGTCTAATTGAAACTAAATAAAAGTAGAATAAAATACTTGGTTATGGTTTTGTATAACACTGTTCTTTCAGTTCCTCTCCTTGTCTCAACCTGGTTAGCCATTTCACATCGGCTACTGTTGCCGAAAGGCTGGCAAATGGCGATATTGAGTTGTTTCATCTTACCGTCCAAAAGGAATCTATGCAAGTAGATTCGTAATGAAAGTATGCATACTTTCTATTTTTTTCACCTTCTCGCCATTAGATTGAGGAAATCCATACCGTTGCAGCCTGAATGGAGAATGTTTTATGTACAAACCAGCCCACAGGATATGAGTGTACCGGCTGCATACATTCCCTTTGGATTATAAGATAAAACTACTCAAAATCGCTATCTGCTGGCCTTTGGACTATAGATTGTTTTCGTGATGTTACCTAAACCATGTGCGTGCTTCCATGGTGCAGAAGTCAGCGTGTTGTGATTCTGGATGGCTAGCAAGAATGACAAACTGCCATGTGGGGTGGGGTATCGTAAAGTGGCTCGTTTCATCTTGTTATTGATAACATGTCTTGTTTTGACTGATTTCATATCAATGCTAATGTGGCTAAATTTAGCTAGCTACCTAATCAACAACTGTAGTGATATGAGAGAAGTGCTTATTGTGCAAATGTTTTCAATAAACATTGGAGATGAAATGTAGATGGCATGTCAACATTATAAGCCAACCCCGTCTGTTTTTCACAATAGTTGCGCACGAGTTGGTCTTGTTGCTAAACAACCAACCCGTCTATGGCTACATATGCGCACACATCCCTGTCTAGGTTTGTAGTAATCACATGTATGGTGTCAAATCCAATTAAAAAGTTGAACACGCACAAAATGGGGTGTGAGCAAGATGAAACCTCATTGCCCGACCATCGAGAGAGAAGAAATATGATCAAGCGAGCAGAGGTGTCCTGCGAGTTGTTAGGGTTGCGTCAATTCGAATCTGGTATCAGGATAAATATGACATTGAGTCACCGATTGTATACTATGTATTTTTATTAGCTAAGCAATAAGTGGTAAATGCAATTTTCATATACGGGCTCTCTGTTCCACCTCGCAGGGCAAACAGAACTGACTTGTTCCTGACAAAGATATTATAAATATACTCTGACAAAGGTAGTTCCTGCTTCCGAGCCGGCCTGTCCGAGTAGAGACTGGGCGTGGTTGAGACTCACCCAGCCTATCGTTGATTGTTGGCGCAGAGGCTGGTCCCAGCCCCCTAAGCGCTTCAGCGGTCAGTTGTTGTAGTTGTGTAGAATATACAGTTATCAGGCACCTGGCTCCTGTTATCTAACAAAAGACTGTTCTTGCAACACTACGTTCTGAATGTGCTCCCCCCAACTCATTGCACAGTTCCTGTATTCATGTCATTCTGTATTTTTCCATCATGAGAAAGGCCCATGGCCCTGAAACTGTTAACAATGTCTCAAGTCAGCAATGTTGCATAACACATACATCCACACAAACCAACAGCAAATAATATTCAATCACATATGGTAACGGGCTATAGTGCATAACACAGAACCTCACAGAGTGCGCAAGCCAGTCGGGAGTGTAAATTGAACTTGAGAGCTTGCAGTGTGGCTGAGCGAGCAGAACATTGTCACAGATCAACATCAAAAAAGTTAAATTCCACCTAAAACAATGACATGAGCACTGTCCCAATGAATCTCTGCTCAACTCCTCACTACTCACATCCTCCTCAAAACTCATTGGAGGAGATCTGAGGCGAGGAACCTAGGGTCGTCTCCAATTGGGTTTTAGAAGGAAAGGCAATGGTCAGTCCTTGTATCCATAGCTCTGTCTATGAATTTGAGTGGTTACATTTCTCCAACCCCATCCCTCAGATCCAGTGAAGATCTCCAGGTTCTTCAAGTGGGGCATCCGCATAATCTATAGAGGTCAGAACAATACACGAGATGGAATTAGATTTAATATGGAGTTGAAATCCAAATTTAGAGTACTTGTACAATCCATAGATCTTGGTCAAAAGGTCAACAAAAGTAGGGCACTGGAGTTTGAGGAAGGTGGAGCAATACATGCAGTATGTGCTGAGTTGTGTAAGGCATAAGATGAGTTGGTGACTCACTGGTCCAAACTTGGTGTTCTCTGCCTCATTGGTGTTGTGGTCCAGGGTGATGAAGTAGAAGCCTGACTCCACCTTGTCAAGCATTGTTCTTTCAACACAATGACCGGTCTCCTGAAAACAACTTGAGTGAGCGGGAGGAAAATAAAATGTCAGGAAATGTCACAGAGTTCAATTGGAGTTTACATGTTTTAACACCTTAATGTGCATTCAAGGTAACAGTCCAAGACCGCTATGGATAATACAGTGCCTTGCGAAAGTATTCGGCCCCCTTGAACTTTGCGACCTTTTGCCACATTTCAGGCTTCAAACATAAAGATATAAAACTGTATTTTTTTGTGAAGAATCAACAACAAGTGGGACACAATCATGAAGTGGCACTGTGATAGTCTCAGAGGTCCGTTAAAAGCGCAGAGAGCATCATGAAGAACAAGGAACACACCAGGCAGGTCCGAGATACTGTTGTGAAGAAGTTTAAAGCCGGATTTGGATACAAAAAGATTTCCCAAGCTTTAAACATCCCAAGGAGCACTGTGCAAGCGATAATATTGAAATGGAAGGAGTATCAGACCACTGCAAATCTACCAAGACCTGGCCGTCCCTCTAAACTTTCAGCTCATACAAGGAGAAGACTGATCAGAGATGCAGCCAAGAGGCCCATGATCACTCTGGATGAACTGCAGAGATCTACAGCTGAGGTGGGAGACTCTGTCCATAGGACAACAATCAGTCGTATATTGCACAAATCTGGCCTTTATGGAAGAGTGGCAAGAAGAAAGCCATTTCTTAAAGATATCCATAAAAAGTGTTGTTTAAAGTTTGCCACAGGCCACCTGGGAGACACACCAAACATGTGGAAGAAGGTGCTCTGGTCAGATGAAACCAAAATGGAACTTTTTGGCAACAATGCAAAACGTTATGTTTGGCGTAAAAGCAACACAGCTGAACACACCATCCCCACTGTCAAACATGGTGGTGGCAGCATCATGGTTTGGGCCTGCTTTTCTTCAGCAGGGACAGGGAAGATGGTTAAATTTGATGGGAAGATGGATGGAGCCAAATACAGGACCATTCTGGAAGAAAACCTGATGGAGTCTGCAAAAGACCTGAGACTGGGACGGAGATTTGTCTTCCAACAAGACAATGATCCAAAACATAAAGCAAAATCTACAATGGAATGGTTCAAAAATAAACATATCCAGGTGTTAGAATGGCCAAGTCAAAGTCCAGACCTGAATCCAATCAAGAATCTGTGGAAAGAACTGAAAACTGCTGTTCACAAATGCTCTCCATCCAACCTCACTGAGCTCGAGCTGTTTTGCAAGGAGGAAGTGGGAAAACATTTCAGTCTCTCGATGTGCAAAACTGATAGAGACATACCCCAAGTGACTTACAGCTGTAATCGCAGCAAAAGGTGGCGCTACAAAGTATTAACTTAAGGGGGCTGAATAATTTTGCACGCCCAATTTTTCAGTTTTTGATTTGTTAAAAAAGTTTGAAATATCCAATAAATGTCGTTCCACTTCATGATTGTGTCCCACTTGTTGTTGATTCTTCACAAAAAAATACAGTTTTATATCTTTATGTTTGAAGCCTGAAATGTGGCAAAAGGTCGCAAAGTTCAAGGGGGCCGAATACTTTCGCAAGGCACTGTAATTTAGCCAAATAAATGATAACTCACGATGTGGGACTGGATTGAGCTGAGCTTCAGGGCAATACCATGAAAAACAGAGATGCTGATGCTCAGATTTTTTATTTGATTTAAAATCTGTCAAACAACCCACCCCCCCACTCCCCTGTATCTCTCACAGAAATCATTTTCATGATCTCTGCTCTGATACAAAGTAAAACAACCGAGGAAGAGGCTTTTGGCATGAATGCATCAGCCATCACTGGAGAGTGAGCTGCACATTTGAGTCAGTGAAACAAGCATTTTTAGGATTATAATTTCTTCATTGTATCCTACAATGCGTGTTGCCACACAGCAAGGCCTAGGCTATTAATGGAGTCAAGTCAAGGTCGTTTTTAATTGAGCTCAGATTCTGTGTGAAAGTAGCCTGTGAGGTACTGCACTGACACAAATGACTGACTTGGTTGAAAAATTGATAATAAAAAGATTGTGGGAGCTGCACTGTTAGATTTCAGTGCACCCTTTTGATATTATTGACCATAACCTTGTTGAGAAAACGTATACTACCGTTCAAAAGTTTGGGGTCATTGAGAAATGTCCTTGTTTTTGAAAGAAGAAAAAAAAGTACATTAAAATAACATCAAATTTATCAGAAATACAGTGTAGACATTGTTAATGTTGTATATGACTATTGTAGCTGGAAACGGCAGATTTTTAATGAAATATCTACATAGGCGTACAGATGCCCATTATCAGCAACCATCACTCCTATTTTCCAATGGCGCGTTGTTAGCTAATCCAAGTTTATCATTTTTAAAAGGCTAATTGATCATCAGAAAACCTGTTTGTAATTATGTTAGCACAGCTAAAAACTGTTGTACTGATTTAAAGAAGCAATACAACTGGCCTTTAGACTAGTTGAGTATCTGTAGCATCAGCATTTGGGGGTTCGATTACAGGCTCAAAATGGCCAGAAACAAAGACCTTTCTTTTGAAACTAGTCAATCTATTCTTCTGAGAAATGAAGGCTATTCCATGCGAGAAATGGCCAAGAAACTGAAGATCTTGTACAACGCGGTGTACTACTCCCTTCAGAACAGCGCAAACGGTCTCTAACCAGAATAGAAAGAGTAGTGTCTAGTTTGAGAAACAGACACCTCACAAGTACTCATTAAATAGTACCCGCAAAACACCAGTCTCAACGTCAACAGTTTAGAAGTGACTCTGAGATGCTGGCCGTCATTCACAGGAGAAAAAGACGGAGATATCGAGGACAAAGGTCGGGATGCCTTGTAAGGATCTGGCAGCGAGTGGATAATTTTCCTTTACCATTGGTTCTAATTGTCACACCCTGATCTATTTCACCTGTCTTGTGCACTCTGTACGTTCTGGATTCTGATCTGGTTTATGAACTTCTGCCTGTCCTTGACCTGCCCTCTTGCTCGCACTTAGTTTTTCAATAAATAGCAGAGGCTCGAACCATCTGCCTCCGGTGTCTGCATCTGTCTCTCGCTCTGTGTCGTTATACTATTAGCCAACGTGCAATAATTGGATAATAAAATGGACGAACTACAAGCACGTATATCCTACCAACGGGACATTAGCTGTAGTATCTTATGTTTCACCGAGTCATAGCTGAATGACGACATGAATAACATACAGCTGGTGGGTTATACACTGTATCGGCAGGATAGAACAAAGAGTGGCGGTCTATGTATATTTGTAAACAACAGCTGGTGCACGATATCTAAGGAAGTCTTGAGGTTTTGCTCGCCTGAGGTAGAGTATCTCATAAGTTGTAGACCAAATATTTACCAAGAGTTTTCATCTATACTCTTCGTAGCTGTCTATTTACCACCACTAATCGATGCTGGTATTAAGACCACACTCAATGACTTGTATACGGCCGTAAGAAAACAAGAAAACGCTCATCCAGAGGTGTTTTACCTCATTTCTACCAGCATGTTAAATGTGTAACCAGAGGGGGTGAAAAAAAAACACCTTTACTCTACACACAGAGACGCATACAAAGCTCTCCCTCGTCCTCCATTTTGGAAAATCTGACTATAATTCTATCCTCATGATTCCAGTTTACAAGCAAAAACTAAAGCAGGAAGCACTAGTGACTCGTCAATAAAAAAGTGGTCAGATGAAGCAGATGCTAAGCTACAGGACTGTTTTGCTAGCACAGACTCAAATATGTTCCGGTGGCATTGAGGAGTACACCACATCAGTCACTGACTTCATCAAAAAGTGTATTGATGACATCGTCCCACAGTGACCGTACATACATACCTCAACCAGAAGCCATGGATTACAGGCAACATCTGCACTGAGCTAAAGGCTAGAACTGCCGCTTTCAAGGAGTGGGACTCTAACCTGGAGGCTTATCAGAAATCTCGCTATTCCCTCCGACGAACCATCTAACAGGCAAAGTGTCAAAACAGGACTAAGATCAAATTGTACTACACCGACTCTGACACTCGTTGGATGTGACAGGGCATGCAAACTATTATAGACCACAAATGGAAGCACAGCCATGAGCTGCCTGGTGACACGAGCCTACCAGACGAGCTAAATTACTTCTATGTTTGCTTTGAGGCAAGTAACACTGAAAAATGCATGAGAGCATCAGCTGTTCTGGATGACTGCGATCACGCTCTCTGCAGCCGATGTAAGACCTTCAAACAGGTCAACATTCACAAGGCCACAGGGCCAGACGGATTACCAGGATGTGTACTCTGAGCATGCGTTGACCAACTGGCAAGTGTCTTCACTGACATTTTCAACCTCTCCCTGTCCCAGTCTGTAATACCAACATGTTTCAAGCAGACCACCATAGTGTTCTTGGGCACAGGGACTAAGGTATCCTGCCTAAATGACTACTGCCCTGTAGCACTCACTTCTGTAGCCATGAAGTGCTTTTAAAGGCTGTTCATGGCCCACAGCAACACCATTATCCAAGAAACCCTAGACCCACTCCAATGTGCATAATGCCCCAACAGATCCACAGATGGTACAATCTCTATTGCACTCCACACTGCCCTTTCCTACCTGGACAAAAGGAACACCAAATGTGAGAATGCTGTTCATAGACTACAACTTAGCGTTCGACACCATATTGCCCCCCAAAGCTCATCACTAAGCTAAGGACCCTGGGACAAAACACCTCCCTCTGTAACTGGATCCTGGACTTCCTGATGGGCCGCCCTCAGGTGGTAAGGTAGGTAACACATCCGCCATTCTAATCCTCAACACGAGGGCACCTCAGGGGTGCGTGCTCAGTCCCCTCCTGTACTCCCTGTTCACTCATGACTGCATGGCCAAGCATGACTCCAACACCATCATTAAATTTGCCGATGACTCAACAGTGGTAGGCCTGATCACCGACAACGATGAGACAGCCTATAGGGAGGAGGTCCGAGACCTGGCCGTGTGGTGCCAGGACAACAACCTCTCCCTCAACGTGATCAAGACAAAGGAGATGATTGTGGACTACAGGAAAAGGAGGGCCTGTATCATCGGCAGGGCTGTAGTGGAGCAGGTCGAGAGCTTCAAGTTCCTAATGGGCCCTCAGATCCTCAAAGTTCTACAACTGCACCACCGAGAGCATTGCATCACTGCCTGGTATGGTAACTGCTTGGCCTCCGACCCCAAAGCACTACAGAGGGTAATGTGTACGGCCCAGTACGTCACTGGGGCC
The DNA here is from genome assembly GCF_057628025.1 of Oncorhynchus mykiss. Taxonomy (NCBI): domain Eukaryota; kingdom Metazoa; phylum Chordata; class Actinopteri; order Salmoniformes; family Salmonidae; genus Oncorhynchus; species Oncorhynchus mykiss. The sequence goes on from NC_143041.1 coordinate 11,348,890, forward strand.
AAGCTTCCTGCCATCCACCTTTTATTTAACCAGGTAGGCTAGTTGAGAACAAGTTCTCATTTACAACTGCGACCTGGCCAAGATAAAGCATAGCAGTGTGAACAGACAACAACACAGAGTTACACATGGAGTAAACAATAAACAAGTCAATAACACAGTAAAAAAAAAGAAAAAAAACAGTATATACAGTGCCTTGCGAAAGTATTCGGCCCCCTTGAACTTTGCGATCTTTTGCCACATTTCAGGCTTCAAACATAAAGATATAAAACTGTATTTTTTTGTGAAGAATCAACAACAAGTGGGACACAATCATGAAGTGGAACGACATTTATTGGATATTTAAAACTTTTTTAACAAATCAAAAACTGAAAAATTGGGCGTGCAAAATTATTCAGCCCCTTTACTTTCAGTGCAGCAAACTCCCCAGAAGTTCAGTGAGGATCTCTGAATGATCCAATGTTGACCTAAATGACTAATGATGATAAATACAATCCACCTGTGTGTAATCAAGTCTCCGTATAAATGCACCTGCACTGTGATAGTCTCAGAGGTCCGTTAAAAGCGCAGAGAGCATCATGAAGAACAAGGAACACACCAGGCAGGTCCGAGATACTGTTGTGAAGAAGTTTAAAGCCGGATTTGGATACAAAAAGATTTCCCAAGCTTTAAACATCCCAAGGAGCACTGTGCAAGCGATAATATTGAAATGGAAGGAGTATCAGACCACTGCAAATCTACCAAGACCTGGCCGTCCCTCTAAACTTTCAGCTCATACAAGGAGAAGACTGATCAGAGATGCAGCCAAGAGGCCCATGATCACTCTGGATTAACTGCAGAGATCTACAGCTGAGGTGGGAGACTCTGTCCATAGGACAACAATCAGTCGTATTTTGCACTAATCTGGCCTTTATGGAAGAGTGGCAAGAAGAAAGCCATTTCTTAAAGATATCCATAAAAAGTGTCGTTTAAAGTTTGCCACAAGCCACCTGGGAGACACACCAAACATGTGGAAGAAGGTGCTCTGGTCAGATGAAACCAAAATTGAACTTTTTGGCAACAATGCAAAACGTTATGTTTGGCGTAAAAGCAACACAGCTGAACACACCATCCCCACTGTCAAACATGGTGGTGGCAGCATCATGGTTTGGGCCTGCTTTTCTTCAGCAGGGACAGGGAAGATGGTTAAAATTGATGGGAAGATGGATGGAGCCAAATACAGGACCATTCTGGAAGAAAACCTGATGGAGTCTGCAAAAGACCTGAGACTGGGACGGAGATTTGTCTTCCAACAAGACAATGATCCAAAACATAAAGCAAAATCTACAATGGAATGGTTCAAAAATAAACATATCCAGGTGTTAGAATGGCCAAGTCAAAGTCCAGACCTGAATCCAATTGAGAATCTGTGGAAAGAACTGAAAACTGATGTTCACAAATGCTCTCCATCCAACCTCACTGAGCTCGAGCTGTTTTGCAAGGAGGAATGGGAAAAAATGTCAGTCTCTCGATGTGCAAAACTGATAGAGACATACCCCAAGCGACTTGCAGCTGTAATCGCAGCAAAAGGTGGCGCTACAAAGTATTAACTTAAGGGGGCTGAATAATTTTGCACGCCCATTTTTTCAGTTTTTGATTTGTTAAAAAAGTTTGAAATATCCAATAAATGTCGTTCCACTTCATGATTGTGTCCCACTTGTTGTTGATTCTTCACAAAAAAATACAGTTTTATATCTTTATGTTTGAAGCCTGAAATGTGGCAAAAGGTCGCAAAGTTCAAGGGGGCCGAATACTTTCGCAAGGCACTGTACATTGTGTGCAAAAGACATGAGGAGGTAGGCGAATAATTACAATTAAGCAGATTAACACTGGAGTGATAAATGATCAGATGGTAATGTGCAGGTAGAGATATTGGTGTGCAAAAGAACAGACAAATAAATAAATAAAAACAGTATGGGGATGAGGTAGGTGAAAATGGGTGGGCTATTTACCAATAGACTATGTACAGCTGCAGCGATCGGTTAGCTGCTCAGATAGCAGATGTTTAAAGTTGGTGAGGGAGATAAAAGTCTCCAACTTCAGCGTTTTTTGCAATTCGTTCCAGTCACAGGCAGCAGAGAACTGGAAAGAAAGGCGGCCAAATGAGGTGTTGGCTTTAGGAATGATCAGTGAGATACACCTGCTGGAGCGCGTGCTACGGGTGGGTGTTGCCATCGTGACCAGTGAACTGAGATAAGGCGGAGCTTTACCTAGCATGGACTTGTAGATGACCTGGAGCCAGTGGGTCTGGCGACGAATATGTAGCAGGGCCAGCCGACTATAGCATACAGGTCGCAGTGGTGGGTGGTATAAGGTGCTTTAGTAACAAAACGGATGGCACTGTGATCAACTGCATCCAGTTTGCTGAGTAGAGTATTGGAAGCTATTTTGTAGATGACATCGCCGAAGTCGAGGATCGGTAGGATAGTCAGTTTTACTAGGGTAAGTTTGGCGGCGTGAGTGAAGGAGGCTTTGTTGCGGAATAGAAAGCAGACTCTAGATTTTATTTTAGATTGGAGATGTTTGATATGAGTCTGGAAAGAGAGTTTACAGTCTAGCCAGACTCCTAGGTACTTATAGATGTCCACATATTCTAGGTCGGAACCATCCAGGGGGGTGATGCTAGTCGGGCGTGCGGGTGCAGGCAGCGAACGGTTGAAAAGCATGCATTTGGTTTTACTAGCGTTTTAAGAGCAGTTGGAGGCCACGGAAGGAGTGTTGTATGGCATTGAAGCTCGTTTGGTTAGATAGCACAGTGTCCAAGGAAGGGCCAGAAGTATACAGAATGGTGTCGTCTGCGTAGAGGTGGATCAGGGAATCGCCCGCAGCAAGAGCAACATCATTGATATATACAGAGAAAAGAGTCGGCCCGAGAATTGAACCCTGTGGCACCACCATAGAGACTTCCAGAAGACCGGACAACATGCCCTCCGATTTGACACACTGAACTCTGTCTGCAAAGTAGTTGGTGAACCAGGCAAGGCAGTCATTAGAAAAACCGAGGCTACTGAGTCTGCCGATAAGAATATGGTGATTGACAGAGTCGAAAGCCTTGGCCATCTCGATGAAGACGGCTGTACAGTACTGTCTTTTATCGATGGCGGTTATGATATCGTTTAGTACCTTGAGCGTGACTGAGGTGCACCCGTGACCGGCTCGGAAACCAGATTGCACAGCGGAGAAGGTATGGTGGGATTCGAGATGGTCAGTGATCTGTTTGTTGACTTGGCTTTCGAAGACCTTAGATAGGCAGGGCAGGATGGATATAGGTCTGTAACAGTTTGGGTGTCTCCCCCTTTGAAGAGGGGGATGACTGTGGCAGCTTTCCAATCCTTGGGGATCTCAGACGATATAAAAGAGAGGTTGAACAGGCTGGTAATAGGGGTTGCGACAATGGCGGCGGATAGTTTCAAAAATAGAGGGTCCAGATTGTCAAGCCCAGCTGATTTGTACGGGTCCAGGTTTTGCAGCTCTTTAAGAACATCTTCTATCTGGATTTGGGTAGAGGAGAAGCTGGGGAGGCTTGGGCGAGTAGCTGCGGGGGGCTGTTGGCCGAGGTTGGAGTAGCTAGGAGGAAGGCATGGCCAGCCGTTGAGGAATGCTTGTTGAAGTTTTCGATTATCATGGATTTATCGGTGGTGACAGTGTTACCTAGCCTCAGTGCAGTGGGCAGCTGGGAGGAGGTGCTCTTGTTTTCCATGGACTTTACAGTGTCCCTGAACTTTTTGGAGTTAGAGCTACAGGATGCAAATTTCTGCTTGAAAAAGCTGGCCTTTGCTTTCCTGCCCGACTGTGTGTATTGGCTCCTGACTTCCCTGAACAGTTGCATATTGCGGGGACTATTCGATGCTATTGCAGCCTGCCACAGGAATTTTTTGTGCTGGTCGAGGGCAGTCAGGTCTGGAGTGAACCAAGGGCTATATCTGTTCTTAGTTCTGCATTTTTTGAACGGAGCATGCTTATCTAAGATGTGAGGAAGTTACTTTTAAAGAATGACCAGGCATGCTCAACTGACCAGATGAGGTCAATATCCTTCCAGGATACCCGGGCAAGGTCAATTAGAAAGGCCTGCTCGCAGAAGTGTTTTAGGGAGCGTTTGACAGTGATGAGGGGTGGTCGTTTGACTGCGGACCCGTAGCGGATACAGGCAATGAGGCAATATACCAGGCGGCGTCAGAGGAAGGCCCTGAAAATTGTCAAGACTCCAGCCACCCTAGTCATAAACCATCACTGACCCCCCTTTCCTGTCTGTTCTCACCCTCTTCTGCCACTCAGTCATGCTGGTCTTCAAAGTCCTACTCCTTTACTAAACCCTGGCATCCTTGACTTCACTACAATGTTCTTAGTTAAACCAGAGATCGTATATAGAAAACAAAACCACATTGGCTTTGGTTAAACATTAGCTAACTAGCTAAAGTTAGTTTCAAAGACAGTACAAAAACTCTGTGGTTAGTTAGCTTGCTAACGTTAGCTTTCTAGTGAGCTGATATTAACCTATATTGCCCCATCAATAGCGGCTTTAATAGCAGAAGTTCAAATAACTACCTATTTTAATATTGAAATCATAGTTGATCAGCTAGCTAGTTGGTAAGCTAGTTTCTCTACTGAAAAACTATCAAACTTAGGCTGACTTCTTTATTATCAGCCATTGTTCACCTTTCACTGTACTCTTTCATCTCTCTGGTAAAAAAAATCTGGTTAGAGAGCAGTGAAGCTGTGATTTGTCTAAAAACCTAGCCAATTGTGTTATAGTAGACTGCTACAGGCCATGTTCTTTGGCTAGAATTTCCCCTATTATAAAATTAGAGTAAGCGGTTGCGAGAGCAAATGGATTTTGGAGACCAAACTGGTTAATTGGTGTGAGAGGGAGAAAAGACATCAGTGTGTGCATTGAGTTTTTAAATTTGCAGTCATTTCTGAGTCTTGACATGTAAGTATTTCTTTAGGAAAACAAAAATCTCTGTTTTCATTCATTTACTGCATGTGGCAATGCAGTTCTGCTCACACAAAGTCACACAGATTCTCTCCCTGTGCATTGGCTCCAACAATAAGTACCTTTTATCTTGTCTTGATTTAGCTGGAAGAAGTTGTGAGCAATCCAAGTATTTAAATCACTAATACAGTCTTATTTATATGTGGAGATAAAATCCTCTGGTGACACAGAAATGAAAAGTTGTGTATTGTCTACATAGCAGTGAAAATCAATGCTGGGCTTTCTGATAACGCTGCCAAGGGGTAACATGTATAAACTGAACAGTACCAGACCAAAAATCTAACCTTGTGGAATGCCACCTGTGATATGTATTTTGTTTGAGTTGTGTTCACCAAGGTTTACAAAATCTAAACTGGTTAAATAGTTCCTAAACCAATTTAGAACTGGACTGGAGAGGCCAACCCACCTCTCCAAACTGTCCAGAAGGACATCATGGTCAACAGTGTTGAATACAGCACTTAAAGACGAGTACAAGGACAGAGAGCTGTTTGGCATCTTTATTGGCTCTAAAATCATTTACCACATTTTGTTGTTTTACCACTCATAGTCAGGGGTGCAACTTTGGTTTAAGAAGTGGTGGGGGGAGGGGGGCATACATTATTATATATTTTTTATTCCATCGGATAAACACTCCAAACAGCCTACCTGACCACTCGGAGGCGTCTGCATGGTCCTAAAGCACATCGTTGCCTCGTTGTTTTGTATCACAACATGGTGGGGGGGGGAGACAAATGCAATTTCACATGTTCCCAGTGAAAGTTGCACCCCTACTCATAGTAATATATTCAATGCGATTAAAAAGGTCTGGTTATCATAACATAATAACAACCCTCTTCTTCACCATGCATTTAAAGAGTTTTACATCGTCAACATGTAACTCATATCTGATTGTCTTCATTTCGTCACTGGGGCCAAGCTTCCTGCCATCCACCTTTTATTTAACCAGGTAGGTTAGTTGAGAACAAGTTCTCATTTACAACTGCGACCTGGCCAAGACCATCAATAATCCGGGCCCAGCGCTCCATCCCGGTGCTGGTGTATATGCAGGCGAAAAAACAGATTGGAATTTTTCCACATACAGGGATTAATCAACATGGGATTAATCAACATATTCAATGATCTGAGTCTATATTATATATATATTTTTTAAACAATAGTAATGTTACAATCAAGTATTTTTAATTGTCTTGGCCTAGACCACAAAACAGTGGAAGCAACTGATAACGAAACGAGAAGCGGAACTTTATTTTCACAGCACGTCGTTCGACAGGATTTTTTTAATAGACACAATCACTAGAAGAAAACAACATTTCGAGCAGCTTTGTTTGCTTCTGTACTGGCAGCCTGCTACCTATATTCATTATTTTGGGGAGTTTTTCTTCAGATAAATATGTAAACCAATGTTGTTGACGATGGCTTCCAGGAATTAAATGACCGGTGAAGATTGTGCGCAATAACAATGGAATCGTTAGCCCACTCCTTGCTAGCTAACGTAGCAAATCGAATTCAACGAAGCAAAATAATCTAGCTTTATTTTTTATTTATTTTTACAAATCCGTGACATTACAATTAGATTGTGAACAAGTGTGCGGTCATTTAGCTATACACGGGCTCTTATTGAGGGGACATGCTAGCTAGCCAAGAGGTTCTAGCTAATAGCTAGCAAAGCGCGTTAGCCTAAATTCGACGAAAGCAAATGGCAACAAAGTAACGACCTTCCCTTTTACATCAATAACCGTAATTTCCCGATCGTAGGTGTTGCGAAATGGCCATCTTAAAAAAGTAGTATTGCTTCTCCGAAAGATAACAAATCAGAACGTTGTCAAGTTAGCTAGCTAGGTAACGTTATTTATCTCGTTCCTGACAGTGATTGTAGTGTAGCTATTTGTCATGCCTGGAATGATAGCGTTTGGTCGGCGATGGGGCATCGCAAGCGACGACCTGGTCTTTTCCGGCTCTTTTGAGCTGTTCGTCAGGGTTCTATGGTAAGTGAACTCAACATATTAATGGAACGATATTCAAAGCAAAGGGAGGGATGATGCAAAACTTTGTCATATCATACCACATGCAGTAAATGACAACTGTAAACGTAGCTGTCAGTAGTCGTAGCTACATAGATCCCACAGTCAGTAGCACCTTGTTGTATTCTCTCATTGTTTGTATTTCACTTTGATTTATTATACAAGCATGAAAAACACAACGCTATCCTCCCTGCTGTGCCCAACCCACAACCTGGTAAAGGTTGCTGCACTGACCTCTATTGGGGTGTATTCATTATGCCGAATATGTTGCAAAACGTTAAACAAAAGCAAAAGGAGAGAAACGGGAGGGTACCAACGGAATTTGTCCAATAGAAACTTGTTCTGTTTTGCAAGTGTTTGGACTAATGATTACACCCCTGGTATTGCTTTGATGTGTTTTAATGATCTCTAAAAAAAAATCTAATCAATCATGCTGTATCTCTTCACTGCCCTACAGGTGGATCTGGACGCTGGCTCTGTACACTCTCCATAAGGGGAAGTTTGACTGTTCAGGTGGAAGAGTTCTACACAGCTACCTGGTGGTTTTACTGGTCCTGTTGGCTTTCATCATCCTGTCTTTATGTGCCATCGTCTACGTCAGCGCTCAAGGTGAACCTTGCACACTTTTACTGTTATGACATTTTATTTATTTTTTTATTTCACCTTTATTTAACCAGGTAGGCAAGTTGAGAACAAGTTCTCATTTACAATTGCGACTTGGCCAAGATAAAGCAAAGCAGTTCGACAGATACAACAACACAGAGTTACACATGGAGTAAAACAAACATACAGTCAATAATAAAGTATAAACAAGTCTATATACAATGTGAGCAAATGAGGTGAGAAGGGAGGTAAAGGCAAAAAAGGCCTTGGTGGCAAGGTAAATACAATATAGCAAGTAAAACACTGGAATGGTAGTTTTGCAATGGAAGAATGTGCAAAGTAGAAATAAAAATAATGGGGTGCAAAGGAGCAAAATAAATTAAATACAGTTGGGAAAGAGGTAGTTGATAGGGCTAAATTATAGGTGGGCTATGTACAGGTGCAGTAATCTGTGAGCTGCTCTGACAGTTGGTGCTTAAAGCTAGTGAGGGAGATAAGTGTTTCCAGTTTCAGAGATTTTTGTAGTTCGTTCCAGTCATTGGCAGCAGAGAACTGGAAAGAGAGGCGGCCAAAGAAAGAATTGGTTTTGGGGGTGACTAGAGAGATATACCTGCTGGAGCGTGTGCTACAGGTGGGAAATGCTATGGTGACCAGCGAGCTGAGATAAGGGGGGACTTTACCTAGCAGGGTCTTGTAGATGACATGGAGCCAGTGGGTTTGGCGACGAGTATGAAGCGAGGGCCAGCCAACGAGAGCGTACAGGTCGCAATGGTGGGTAGTATATGGGGCTTTGGTGACAAAACGGATTGCACTGTGATAGACTGCATCCAATTTGTTGAGTAGGGTATTGGAGGCTATTTTGTAAATGACATCGCCAAAGTCGAGGATTGGTAGGATGGTCAGTTTTACAAGGGTATGTTTGGCAGCATGAGTGAAGGATGCTTTGTTGCGAAATAGGAAGCCAATTCTAGATTTAACTTTGGATTGGAGATGTTTGATATGGGTCTGGAAGGAGAGTTTACAGTCTAACCAGACACCTAAGTATTTGTAGTTGTCCACGTATTCTAAGTCAGAGCCGTCCAGAGTAGTGATGTTGGACAGGCGGGTAGGTGCAGGTAGCGATCGGTTGAAGAGCATGCATTTAGTTTTACTTGTATTTAAGAGCAATTGGAGGCCACGGAAGGAGAGTTGTATGGCATTGAAGCTTGCCTGGAGGGTTGTTAACACAGTGTCCAAAGAAGGGCCGGAAGTATACAGAATGGTGTCGTCTGCGTAGAGGTGGATCAGAGACTCACCAGCAGCAAGAGCGACCTCATTGATGTATACAGAGAAGAGAGTCGGTCCAAGAATTGAACCCTGTGGCACCCCCATAGAGACTGCCAGAGGTCCGGACAACAGACCCTCCGATTTGACACACTGAACTCTATCAGAGAAGTAGTTGGTGAACCAGGCGAGGCAATCATTTGAGAAACCAAGGCTGTTGAGTCTGCCGATGAGGATGTGGTGATTGACAGAGTCGAAAGCCTTGGCCAGATCAATGAATACGGCTGCACAGTAATGTTTCTTATCGATGGCGGTTAAGATATCGTTTAGGACCTTGAGCGTGGCTGAGGTGCACCCATGACCAGCTCTGAAACCAGATTGCATAGCAGAGAAGGTATGGTGAGATTCAAAATGGTCGGTAATCTGTTTGTTGACTTGGCTTTCGAAGACCTTAGAAAGGCATGGTAGGATAGATATAGGTCTGTAGCAGTTTGGGTCAAGAGTGTCCCCCCCTTTGAAGAACATGATGAAAGGAATTTACATGAATTTACTGTATTATACACTGGGTTTAGAATTTGTGTGATATATATTCTAGTTTTTTTTAAAGTTTTTTTTACCACTTTTTACCACATTCAGTGCAATAAACAGGTCTGGTTATCATAACATATGACATAATCCTCCTCTTCACCATGACTCAGAGTTTTACGTTGTCAACATCTCTGATTGTCTTTGTTTCCCCAGGGACCATCACTAACCCGGGCCCGCGACGCTCCATCCCGGTGCTGGTGTATGTGCGGGCGATGCTGTACATCCCTGAGCTGATCTGGGCCATCCTGGGGGCCATCTGGGTGTCTGATGACAGCCGGGGCTGTGAGCCTGCTGAGGTGGGGGCCGTCATTGCTGCAGTGGTCGCCAGGTGGGTGGGAAGAATGTTTTTTCCTGTACGTATACTGTGGTATGATTTTGGGGATTTTCATGAAATTTAATCCATAGAAGGGACCTTTTTTGACCCCATAATGTTTCATCTGTATGTGCTACAAAGAAAATTGGTGTCATATGAAGCTTTACCACTTTCTCTGTATTATGAGAAATATTTTTATTTAAATAACAATGTCCTTACATTAATATATGGATATTGAAAAATCTAAACATAAATATTGAAAATATACCATTTTTGACATTTCATATTGTTGAACATAATATACTCTACGAGCATATCAAAGTGCGATTTCTGCTAGTTTTTATGGCCCGTTTTTATACAGAGACATTTGTATAGTAGGCAATCACAGCCCTCCTTTTACATGTATCAAATCATATTTTCATTGGTCACCAATACATGGTTAACAGATCTTATTGCGAGTGTTGCGAAATGCTTGTGCTTCTAGTTCCGACAGGGAAGCAATATCTAACAAGTAATCTAACAATTCCACAACAACAACCCAATACATACATCTAAAGAATGGAATAAGAATATTAACATAAACTCAGCAAAAAAAGAAACGCCCCATTTTCAGGACCCTGTCTTTCAAAGATAATTTGTAAAAATCCAAATATCTTCACAGATCTTCATTGTAAAGGATTTAAACACTGTTTCCCATGCTCCGACTCTGAAAAGCACCAAAAGAAAGATGCCCAGGGTCCCTGCTCATCTGCGTGTACGTGACTTAGGCATGCTGCAAGGAGGCATGAGGACTGCAGATGTAGCCAGGGCAATAAATTGCAATGTCTGTACTGTGAGATGCCTAAGACAGCGCTACAGGGAGACAGGAAGGACAGCTGATCGTCCTCGCAGTGGCAGACTACGTGTAACAACACCTGCACAGGATCGGTACATTCGAACATCACACCTGCGGGACAGGTACAGGATGGCAACAACAACTGCCTGAGTTACACCAGGAACGCACAATCCCTCATCAGTGCTCAGACTGTTTGCAATAGGCTGAGAGAGGCTGGACTGAGGGCTTGTAGGCCTGTTGTAAGGCAGGTTCTCACCAGACATCACTGGCAACAACATCGCCTATGGGCACAAATCCATCGTCACTGGACCAGACAGGACTGGCAAAAAGTGCTCTTCACTGACAAGTCGCGGTTTTGTCTCACCAGTGTGGATTGTCGTATTTGCGTTTATTGTCGAAGGAATGAACATTACACCGAGGCCTGTACTCTGGAGCAGGATCGATTTTTACTTATTATTATTTTTTTTAAGGGGGAGGATCCGTCATGGTCTGGGGCGGTGTGTCACAGCATCATCGGGCTGAGCTTGTTGTCATTGCAGGCAATCTCCACGCTGTGCGTTACAGGGAAGACATCTTCCTCCCTCATGTGGTACCCTTCCTGCAGGCTCATCCTGACATAACCATCCAGCATGAAAATGCCACCAGCCATACTGCTCGTTCTGTGCCTGATTTCCTGCAAGACAGGAATGTCAGTGTTCTGCCATGGCCAGCAAAGAGCCGGATCTCAATCCCATTGAGCACGTCTGGGACCTGTTGGATCGGAGATTGAGGGCTAGGCCATTCCTCCCAGAAATCTTGGTGGTAGAGTGGGGTAACATCTCACAGCAAGACCTGGAAAATCTGGTGCAGTACATGAGGAGGAGATGCACTGCAGTACTTAATGCAGCTGGTGGCCACACCAAATACTGACTGATACTTTTGATTTTGACCCCCACTTTGTTCAGGAACACATTCAATTTCTGTCACTCACATGTCCTTGGAACTTGTTCAGTTTGGCTCAGTTGTTGAGTCTTATGTTCATTTAAATATTTACACATGTTAAGTTTGCTGAAAATAAACGCAGTTGACAGAGGATGTTTCTTTTTTTGCTGAGTTTATACATGTATGGATGAGCCAATGACTGAACAGCATAGGCAAGATGCAGTAGATGGTATAAAATACAGTATATACATATGAGATGAGAAATGCAAGATAGTTGAAGTCGGAAGTTTACATACACTTAGGTTGGAGTCATTAAAACTCATTTTTCAACCACTCCACAAATTTATTTTTAACTAACTATAGTTTTGGGATGTCAGTTAGGACATCTGCTTTGCATGACACAAGTAATTTTTCCAACAATTGTTTACAGACAGATTATTTCACTTATAATTCACTGTATCACAATTCCAGTGGGTCAGAAGTGTACATACACTAAGATGACTGTGCCTTTAAACAGCTTGGAAAATTCCAGAAAATTATGGTATGGCTTTAGAAGCTTCTGATAGGCTAATTGACATAATTTGAGTAAATTGTAGGTGTACCTGTGGATGTATTTCAAGGCCTACCTTCAAACTCAGTGCCTCTTTGCTTGACATCATGGGAAAATCTAAAGAAATCAGCAAAGACCTCAGGAAAAACATTGTAGACCTTCAAGACTTGTTCCTCCTTGGAGGCAATTTCCAAACGCCTGAAGGGAGCACGTTCATTTGTACACACAATAGTATGCAAGTATAAACTCCATGGGACCACGCAATCGTCATACCGCTCAGAAAGGCGACACATTCTGTCTCCTAGAGATGAAGGTACTTTGGTGTGAAAAGTGCAAACAGCAAAGGCCCTTGTGAAGATGCTGGAAGAAACAGGTTCAAAAGTATATATATCCACAGTAAAACGAGTCCTATATCGAAATAACCTGAAAGGCCACTCTGCAAGGAAGAAGCCACTGCTCCAAAACGTCCATAAAAAAGCCAGACTATGGTTTGCAACTGCACATGGGGACAAAGATTGTACTTTTTGGAGAGATGTCCTCTGGTCTGATGAAACAAAAATAGATCTGTTTGGCTGTAAAGCCCATCGTTATGTTTGGAGGAAAAGGGGGGAGGCCTGCAAGCTGAAGAACACCATCCCAACCGTGAAGCACGGGGGTGGCAGCATCATGTTGGGTGGGTGCTTTGCTGCAGGAGGGACTGGTGCACTTCACAAAATAGATGGCATCATGGGGTAGGAAAATTGTGGATATATTGAAGCAACATCTCAAGACGTCAGTCAGGAAGTTAAAGCTTGGTTGCAAATGGGTCTTTCAAATGGACAATGACCCCAAGCATACTTCCAAAGTTGTGGCGAAAAGGACAACAAAGTCAAGGTATTGGAGTGGTCATCACATAGCCCTGACCTCAATACCACGGAAAATGTATGGGCAGAACTGAAAAAGCATGTGCGAGCAAGCCAACAAACCTGACTCAGTTACACCAGCTCTGTCAGGAGGAATGGGCCAGCTCTGTCAGGAGGAAAGCTACCCAAAATGTTTGACCAAAGATAAACAATTTAAAGGCAATGCTACCAAATACTAATTAAGTATATTTAAATGTCTGACCCACTGGGAATGTGATGAAAGAAATAAAAGCTGAAATAAATTATCTTATTATTCTGACATTTCACATTCTTAAAATAAAGTGGTGATCCTAACTGACCTAAGACATGGAATTTGTACTAGGATTAAATGTCAGGAATTGTGAAATACTGATGTATTTGTATTTGGTTAAGGTGTATGTAAACTTCTGACTTCAACTGTATGTTAACGTTATTAAAGTGGTCAATGATTTCAAGTCTATCTAGGCCTCTCTGTGTTAGTGGTGGCTGTTTAACAGTCTCAATGGATGGAAGCTTTTTTTCAGCCTCTCGGTCCCATCTTTGATGCACCTGGACTGACCTCGCCTTCTGTATGGTAGCGGGGTGAACAGGCAGTGGTTCGGGTGGTTGTCCTTAATGATCTTTTTGGACTTCCTGTGACATTGGGTGCTGTAGGTGTCCTGGAGGGCAGGTAATTTGCTCCCGGTGATGCGCTCTGCAGACCACACCACCCTCTGGAGAGCCCTGCGGTTGTGGTTGTTGAAGTTGCCGTACCAGTCGGTGATACAGCCTGACATGCTCTCAATTGGGCATCTGTATAAGTTTGAGGGTTTTAACCTCTCTGGGAGGTTGAAAAGCCAGGGAAAATGCAGAGTGCCAAATTCAAATAAATTACTATAAAAATGTAACTTTCATTAAATCACACATGCAAGATAGCAAATTAAAGCTACACTTGTTGTGAATCAAGCCAATATGTCAGATTTCAAAAAGGCTTTTCGGAGGAAGGAAACGATGCTATTATCTGAGGATAGCACTTCCGTAAACAAGAGAGAAAGCATATTTCAACCCTGCAGGTGCGACACAAAACGCAGAAATAAAAATTCATGCCTTACCTTTGACGATCTTCTTTTGTTGACACTCCAATATGTCCCATAAACATCACAAATGACCCTTTTGTTCGATTAATTTCGTCGATATATATCCAAAATGTCCATTTAAAAAAAAAAAAAAAAAAAAAAAACACCGGTTCCAACTTGAGCAACGTGACTACAAAATATCTCAAAAGTTACCTGTAAACTTTGCCAAAACCTTTCAAACTACTTTTGTAATACAACTTTAGGTACTTTTTAACATAAATAATCGATACAATTGAAGACTGGATGATCTGTGTTCAATACAGGAAGAAAACAAACTGAAGCATGCTTTCTGGTCATGCGCCTCTATCTAACAGTACACTTCAAGTGACCCTAGTTCAAGATGGCCATACTTCTTCATTACACAAAGGAATAACCTCAACCAATTTCTAAAGACTGTTGACATCCAGTGGAAGCGATAGGAACTGCAAGAAGGTCCCTTTAGAAATCTGGATTCCCAATGAGAACCCATTTGAAAAGAGTGACCTCAAAAAACAAAAAACATCTGAATGGTTTGTCCTTGGGGTTTTGCCTGCTAAATAAGTTCTGTAATACTCACAGACATGATTCAAACTTGAGTGTTTTCTATCCAAATCTACTAATAATATGCATATCTTATCTTCTGGGGATAAGTAGAAGGGAGTTGAATTTGGGCATGCATTTCATCCGGATGTGAAAATACTGCCCCGTCACCAAGAAAGAAGTTAAGTGACAAGCCAAATTTCTTCAGCCTACTGAGGTTGAATTATAAAAAATAAAAAATGATTTAACCTTTAACTTGGCAAGTCAGTTAAGAACAAATTCTCATTGACAATGATGGTCTACCCCGGCCAAACCTGTGCGCCGCCCTATGATGGTAGGAAACAACATCTTCACTTTGCTGATCCTCAACACTGGGGCCCCACAAGGGTGGGTGCTCAGCTGTTGCGCGCTCAGCTGTTGCGCCTTCTTCACCACACTGTCTGTGTCGGTGAACCATTTCAGTTTGTCTGTGGTGTTTACGCCGAGGAACTTTTCACCTTCTCCACTACTGTCCCGTTGATGTAGATAGGGGGCTGCTCCCTCTGCTGTTTCCTGAAGTCCATGATCATCTCCTTTGTTTTGTTGACGTTGAGTGAGAGGTTGTTTTCCTGACACCACACTCTGAGGGCCCTCGCCACCTCCCTGAAGGCTTTCTCGTCGTTGTTGGTAAGTCATGGGTGAACAGGGAGTACAGGAGGGGGCTGAGCGTGCACCCTTGTGGGGCCCCAGTGTTGAGGATCAGCGAAGTGGAGATGTTTCCTACCCTCACCACCTGGGGGCGGCCTTGCGACGGTTTAACACGTTTAAATGTCTTACGTCGGCCACGGACTAGGACAGCCCACAGTCCTTGGTAGCGGGCTGCGTCGGTGGCACTATATTATCCTCAAAGCGGGCAAAGAAGGTGCTTAGTTTGTCTGGGAGCAAGACGTCGTGTCCGTAATTTTCTGTAGACCCTGCCACACATGTCTTGTGTCTGAGCCGTTGAATTGCGACTCCACTTTGCCTCTATACTGACATTTTGCTTGTTTGATTGCCTTGCGGAGGGAATAACTACGCTGTTCTGTATTATCCATATTCCCAGTCACTTTTCAATGGTTAAATGCGGTGGTTCACGCTTTCAATTTTGCCCGTATGCTGCCGAATATCCACAATTTCTGGTTAAGGTAGGTTGTAATTGTCAGTGGGTACAACATCTCCTGTGAACTTCCTTATAAACTCACCCACCGAATCGGTGTATATGTCGATATTATTCTCTGAAGCTACCCGGAACATGTCCCAGTCCGCTTGATCAAAACAATCTTGAAGTGTGGATTCCGATTGGTCAGACCAGCGTTGAATAGTCCTTATCCCGGCTACATCCTGTTTGAGTTTCTGCCTATAGGAAGGCAGGAGCAAAATGAAGTCTGGTGTTTTGCGGGTACAATTTAATGAAGCTGCCAGTTGAGGACTTGTGAGGCGGCTGTTTCTCAAACTAGACACACTAATGAACTTGTCCTCTTGCTCAGTTGTGCACCGGGGCCTCCCACTCTTTCTATTCTGGTTAGAGCCAGTTTGCACTGTTCTGTGAAGGGAGTAGGTCACAGCGTTGTACTAGATCTTCAGTTTCTTGGCAATTTCTTGCATGCAATAGCCTTCATTTCTCAGAACAAGAATAGACTGACAAGTTTCAGAAGAAACGTTCTTTGTTTCTGGCCATTTTGAGCCTGTAATCGAACCCAGAAATGCTGACGCTCCAGTTACTCAACTAGTCTAAAGAAGGACAGTTTTATTGTTTCTTTAATCAGCAGTTTTCAGCTGTGCTAACATAATTGCAAAAGGGTTTTCTAATTATCAATCGGCCTTTTAAAATTATCAACTTGAATTAGCTAACTCAATGTGCCGTTGGAACACAGGAGTGATGGTTGCTGATAATGGGCCTCTGTACCCCTATGTAGATATTCCATTTTCAAAAATCAGCCGTTTCAAGCTACAATAGTAATTTACAACATAAACAATGTCTACACTGTATTTCAAATTCATTTGATGTTATTTTAATGGACATAAAATGTGCTGTTCTTTCAAAAAGAGGACATTTCTAAGTATACGGTAGTGTATATATTTACCCCAAAAATATATGGGGCATTGGAATTGATGCGGACAATTACATTGATGGAAGCAACAATCTATCCGCAATTGTAAAGCTGATCCACTCCCGAAGTTATTTATTTGTTTATTTTAACTTTTAAAAAAATAAACAAATTGGCTTAAAATTGGTTTAGAAATTGGATCATAACTCTACCTCTAGTAGAGATCCCACTCTGGAACTTTGATATGCCTGTAGAGTATGTTATGTTAAACAATATATTTAAAAATGTGCCAATCTAAGAATGGAATATTCTTCAATATTCATTTTTTAAAATCAAAATCAAAATACTACTCATATTACAGAGCAAGCGTTAAAGCTTCATGACACATTTTTGCTCTGTAGCACATACAGATGAAACATTATGCTATTATGTCTTAAGGAGGCCTGGGTAAATTAAATTCATTATTTCTCAATAATGCTTTAAGATACAAACCCCAAATATTTTAGGCAGGGAAAAACCTGTTTTGGCAATTTTTTTTTTTTTAATGATATATCATAAAAATAAATCGATCACAGGACGTTTTTACTCATTCAGCAGTTTTTACCAGATTAAGTACAATACCATTGGAAATGTATGTTGAAAGTTCTATTTATATTCCTGAAACTTAAGTTGAAAATTATGCTTTTGCTGCTTCCTGTTAACAAGACATATTGATAATAGGCCAATGTCAAAACACAGTTTTAGTGTCCAAATCAATAAATGATATTCAGAAAGAGTTTGTGCTATATTGAAAACCTAAAGTATTCTATCTACACATGTAATCATATTGCTTGTATTTTTTTCTAACGAGCAGCATATAAACTGGACACAATCCATTTTGTTTTGACAAATGGCAAAAATCACTCATCAATTAGGGGGGATGCGCTGTTGAAACTACCACGACGAATAAAACATACGAAAAATACATCACTAGTGAGAGGACAACCTGCAGAACAGTTACATTTTGAAATGTTGCATTTTGATACGGGCAGTGGTGTAAAAATACTTTAAAGTACTACTTAAGTAGTTTTTTTTGGGTATCTGTACTTTACTTTACTATTTATATTTTTTACAACTTTTACTTCAATACATTCTAAAAGAAAATAATAAACTTTTTACTCCATACAATTTCCCTGACACCCAAAAGTTCTTGTTACATTTTGAGTGGCTAGCAGGACAGGAAAATGGTTCAATTCACACACTTATCAAGAGAACATCACTGGTCATCCCTACTGCCTCTGATCTGGTGGACTCACTAAACAGAGAACATCACTGGTCATCCCTACTGCCTCTGATCTGGTGGACTCACTAAACAGAGAACATCACTGGTCATCCCTACTGCCTCTGATCTGGTGGACTCACTAAACAGAGAACATCACTGGTCATCCCTACTGCCTCTGATCTGGAGGACTCACTAAACAGAGAACATCACTGGTCATCCCTACTGCCTCTGATCTGGTGGACTCACTAAACAGAGAACATCACTGGTCATCCCTACTGCCTCTGATCTGGAGGACTCACTAAACAGAGAACATCACTGGTCATCCCTACTGCCTCTGATCTGGTGGACTCACTAAACAGAGAACATCACTGGTCATCCCTACTGCCTCTGATCTGGAGGACTCACTAAACAGAGAACATCACTGGTCATCCCTACTGCCTCTGATCTGGTGGACTCACTAAACAGAGAACATCACTGGTCATCCCTACTGCCTCTGATCTGGAGGACTCACTAAACAGAGAACATCACTGGTCATCCCTACTGCCTCTGATCTGGTGGACTCACTAAACAGAGAACATCACTGGTCATCCCTACTGCCTCTGATCTGGTGGACTCACTAAACAGAGAACATCACTGGTCATCCCTACTGCCTTTGATCTGGAGGACTCACTAAACAGAGAACATCACTGGTCATCCCTACTGCCTCTGATCTGGTGGACTCACTAAACAGAGAACATCACTGGTCATCCCTACTGCCTCTGATCTGGAGGACTCACTAAACAGAGAACATCACTGGTCATCCCTACTGCCTCTGATCTGGAGGACTCACTAAACAGAGAACATCACTGGTCATCCCTACTGCCTCTGATCTGGAGGACTCACTAAACAGAGAACATCACTGGTCATCCCTACTGCCTCTGATCTGGAGGACTCACTAAACAGAGAACATCACTGGTCATCCCTACTGCCTCTGATCTGGAGGACTCACTAAACAGAGAACATCACTGGTCATCCCTACTGCCTCTGATCTGGAGGACTCACTAAACAGAGAACATCACTGGTCATCCCTACTGCCTCTGATCTGGAGGACTCACTAAACAGAGAACATCACTGGTCATCCCTACTGCCTCTGATCTGGTGGACTCACTAAACAGAGAACATCACTGGTCATCCCTACGAACATCACTGGTCATCCCTACTGCCTCTGATCTGGTGGACTCACTAAACAGAGAACATCACTGGTCATCCCTACTGCCTCTGATCTGGAGGACTCACTAAACAGAGAACATCACTGGTCATCCCTACTGCCTCTGATCTGGTGGACTCACTAAACAGAGAACATCACTGGTCATCCCTACTGCCTCTGATCTGGAGGACTCACTAAACAGAGAACATCACTGGTCATCCCTACTGCCTCTGATCTGGTGGACTCACTGAACAGAGAACATCACTGGTCATCCCTACTGCCTCTGATCTGGTGGACTCACTAAACAGAGAACATCACTGGTCATCCCTACTGCCTCTGATCTGGTGGACTCACTAAACAGAGAACATCACTGGTCATCCCTACTGCCTCTGATCTGGTGGACTCACTAAACAGAGAACATCACTGGTCATCCCTACTGCCTCTGATCTGGAGGACTCACTAAACAGAGAACATCCCTGGTCATCCCTACTGCCTCTGATCTGGAGGACTCACTAAACAGAGAACATCACTGGTCATCCCTACTGCCTCTGATCTGGAGGACTCACTAAACAGAGAACATCACTGGTCATCCCTACTGCCTCTGATCTGGAGGACTCACTAAACAGAGAACATCACTGGTCATCCCTACTGCCTCTGATCTGGTGGACTCACTAAACAGAGAACATCACTGGTCATCCCTACTGCCTCTGATCTGGAGGACTCACTAAACAGAGAACATCACTGGTCATCCCTACTGCCTCTGATCTGGTGGACTCACTGAACAGAGAACATCACTGGTCATCCCTACTGCCTCTGATCTGGTGGACTCACTAAACAGAGAACATCACTGGTCATCCCTACTGCCTCTGATCTGGAGGACTCACTAAACAGAGAACATCCCTGGTCATCCCTACTGCCTCTGATCTGGAGGACTCACTAAACAGAGAACATCACTGGTCATCCCTACTGCCTCTGATCTGGAGGACTCACTAAACAGAGAACATCCCTGGTCATCCCTACTGCCTCTGATCTGGAGGACTCACTAAACAGAGAACATCACTGGTCATCCCTACTGCCTCTGATCTGGTGGACTCACTAAACAGAGAACATCACTGGTCATCCCTACTGCCTCTGATCTGGTGGACTCACTAAACAGAGAACATCACTGGTCATCCCTACTGCCTCTGATCTGGTGGACTCACTAAACAGAGAACATCACTGGTCATCCCTACTGCCTCTGATCTGGTGGACTCACTAAACAGAGAACATCACTGGTCATCCCTACTGCCTCTGATCTGGTGGACTCACTAAACAGAGAACATCACTGGTCATCCCTACTGCCTCTGATCTGGTGGACTCACTAAACAGAGAACATCACTGGTCATCCCTACTGCCTCTGATCTGGTGGACTCACTAAACAGAGAACATCACTGGTCATCCCTACTGCCTCTGATCTGGTGGACTCACTAAACAGAGAACATCACTGGTCATCCCTACTGCCTCTGATCTGGTGGACTCACTGAACAGAGAACATCACTGGTCATCCCTACTGCCTCTGATCTGGTGGACTCACTAAACAGAGAACATCACTGGTCATCCCTACTGCCTCTGATCTGGTGGACTCACTAAACAGAGAACATCACTGGTCATCCCTACTGCCTCTGATCTGGAGGACTCACTAAAAAGAGAACATCACTGGTCATCCCTACTGCCTCTGATCTGGAGGACTCACTAAACAGAGAACATCACTGGTCATCCCTACTGCCTCTGATCTGGTGGACTCACTGAACGCAAATGCTTCGTTTGTAAATTGTGTTGTGCCCCTAGCTCTCCGTACATTAAAAAATAAGAAAATGGTGCCGTCAGGTTTGCTTAATATAGGGAATTGGAAGTTATATATACTTTTACTTTAAGTATATTTTAGCAATTACATTTACTTTTGGTACTTAAGTATATTTAAAACCAAATACTTTCAGACTTTTACTGAAGTAGTATTTTACTGGGTGACTTTCACTTTTACTTGAGTAATTTTTTTATTAAGCTATCTTTACTTTTACTCAAGTATGACAATTGGGTACTCTTTCTACTTTTGGTTTGAGCGTTGGGCCAGTAACCGAAAGGTTGCTAGATTGAATCCCCAAGCTGACAAGGTTAAAATCTGTCGTTCTGCTCTTGAACAAGGCAGTTAACCCACTGTTCCTAGGCCGTCATTGTAAATAAGAATTTGTTCTTAACTGACTTGCCTAGTTAATTAAATAAATTCCACCTCTGGATACGGGGTCACCAAAACAGAAAGGGAAACACAACACTGTTGTCAATTAATCCTATCGATGATCACTTTTAAATCAATTGTGTGAGAGGGGGGATATGAGGTTGCACATCCTGTTAACTAACACAGCTAAAAAAAAAACACAGAATCTGGGAATAATTTGTACGTCACTGGTTAGAGGATCATTTTTGGTGTAACTTACATTTAAAAAAAATCACTTCCATCAATATCACTCTGAAATCAATAGAACAGGCAAACGTTTGGTGTAGCGTTTGGTGTAACGTTTGGTTTACACTGAACAAAAATATCAACGCATCATGTAAAGTGTTGGTCCCATGTTTCATGAGCTGAAATAAAAGATCCCTGACATTTTCCATACAAACAAAAAAGTGTATTTCTCTCAAATATTGTGCACAAAAAATGTTTATATCCCTGTTAGTGAGCATTTCTCCTTTGCAAGATAATCCATCTACCTGACAGGTGTGGCATATCAATGAGCTGATTAAACAGCATGAACATTACACAGGTGCACCTACTGCTGGGGACAATAAAAGATCACTTTAAAATGTGCAGTTTTGTCACACAACACAATGCCACAATGTCTCCAGTTTTGATTAATCGTGCAATTGGCATGCTGACTGCAGGAGTGTAATGTTAATTTCTCTACCATAAACTGCATCCAATGTTGTTTTTGAGAATTTGGCAGTACGTCCAACCGACCTCACAACCGCAGACCACATGTATTGTGTCGTGTGGGGGCGAGCGCTTTGCTGATGTCAAAGGTTGTGAACAGAGTGACCCATGGTGGCGATGGGGTTATGGTATAGGCAGGTATAAGCTATGTACAACGAACACAATTGCGTTTTATCGATGGCAGTTCGAATGCCCATTGTCTTGCCATTCATCCGCGGCCATCACCTCATGTTTCAGCATTATAATGCACGGGCCCCATGTTGGAAGGATCTGTACACAATTCCTTTAAGCTGAACAAGTCTGTTCTTCCGTGGCCTGCATACTCACCAGACATGTCACTCATTGAGCATGTTTGGGATGCTCTGAATTGACGTGTATGACGGCGTATTCCAGTTTCCACAAATATCCAGCAACTTCTCACAGCCATTGAGGAGGAGTGGAACAACATTCCACAGGCCACAATCAACAGCCTGATAAACTCTATGTGAAGGAGATGTCGCGCTGCATGAGGCAAACGGTGGTCACACCAGATACTGACTGGTTTTCTGATCCACGCCCCTACCTTTTTTTTTAAGGTGTCTGTGACCAACAGATGCATATCTTTATTCCCAGTCATGTGAAATCCACAAATTAGGGCCTAATGAATTGATTTAAATGAACTTGATTTCCTTAAATGAACTGTAACTCAGTAAAATATTTGAAATGGTTGTTTGTAATTTTTGTTCAGTATAGTAACACATCATGGAAAGTAGCGTTGTATACATTAATTAGATATGGCAAGATAATTCAAATGAAAACTCACAGATTTGTTCAATAATTAGATTTCTTACTAATTGAACCATTTAGAGATTTAAAAAAGTACCTTATGCACAACTTAACCTGGCACCCGAGAAAGAGCTCCCATAGTGACTGTGCAGCAGCCCATTAATTTGACATCTCTAAATATTATTTTTATTTAACCTTTTATTTAATTAGGCAAGTCAGTTAAATTTGTTCTTTATTTTTTATTTTTAGAATGACGGCCTACCCCGGCCAAACTTTCATCTAGACCGGACGAAGCTGAGCCAATTGTGCGCCTCTCTAATACACTTCCTAATGTTTAGGTGCATGGCCTTTTGCCCTCCAGAACAGTCTCAATTTGTCCGGGCATGGACTACAAGCATAGCTTTCACCTGGATTCACCTGGTCAGTCTTTGTCATGGAAAGAACACTCAGTGTATGTCAACAATCCTTCCTCCAAAGGACCCTTCTATAGATTACATTTATTGAAAATCCAAAACTCCACGGTCCTGTTTTGTTCTAGTTTTGTGAGGTATCGCCCATATAGGCCTACATCCTACCTGAATATACAGTACATTGGCAGTTTACATTGTGTTTACATTCCTCTCCCTCCCTGGCAGTTGGATCCTGCTGCTGTCCACAGGGGTGGGAGTGCTGTTTGTGTTCGACCCACTGGGCAGCCGCCTTCCTGGGCCTCCATCCCAGGAGCAGCTAGGGGTAAGGGACCTAGAGAGCAGTGAGGGCTCCCAGCTCCTGTCCACCGCCCGCTCCGTGGCTGTCAGGGTGTGGGAGAGCAGGCTAAGGCTGCTCTGCTGCTGCCTGCCTCAGGATGAGAGCCACAGAGCTGCCTTCTCCAGCATAGCTCAGCTTGTCAGCGGATTCTTCTCGGTGAGTAAGGGAAACAGGGTGTGTCTGTGTACATCTTGTTGGTCAGTGTGATACTTTTTTAAAAACGAATCATGTTTTCATTGTGTGTTAGGATACAGACCTGGTTCCCAGTGACATCGCAGTGGGTCTGGCTCTGCTACATCAGGAGCAGGATAAGAAGGAGCAGTGTAGGGATCCAGACGAAGTCCTGCCTCACAGCCCCTCATCACCTATCGTAAGTACTGGAGTCGGTCAATAAGTCTGTCAATCCATCCAAAAATATTCAGTGCGTCCATTAAATTAATCAATTACAATTTGTGTGTGTTTGCTCTGCAGGCGGAGGATCTTGAGGCAGAGCTGGAGAAGGCAGCCCACTGTATGCAATTTGCTATAGCAGCGTATGGCTGGCCCATGTATGTCTACTCCAACCCACTCACTGGAGCCTGCAAACTCAGCGGGGACTGGTAAGACTGTTACACCTCTAATTTAACGTGCTCATCCTTCTCGATTTTTGAGCCGGGGTGTTAAAGTCATTTGGCCACTTTGTTAACAGAAATATCTAGAGGAGTGGACACCAGTGTATTACATAACTACATAAACACAAGCATTCCTACATATGCACTGTAAATACTTATATGCCCGTCTTCTGTGTGTTTCAGCTGTAAGACCCAGTCTGCTGAGTATGACATTGTCGGAGGAGACAACATGGGCTGCCATTTCTCCTCCATCCTCCACAGCACCGGCCTACAGTACAGAGACTTCATCTACGTTAGTTTTCACAACCAGGTACTTCGACTCAGGGCAAATCTCAAATCCCATTAGTTTGCAAACTTTGGCCAGTACTGAATTCTCTACTGATGAAATGTAACCCTGTGTGTTCCAGATCTATGAAATTCCATTCTTTGTGGCTCTGGACCATAAGAGAGAGGCAGTACTGGTGGCTATCAGAGGAACACTGTCACTCCGGGTGAGACTCCTCCATCACTCCGTTCCACTTATCTATCTATCGATCAATCTCTATCTCTCACTCACTCGTTCATGTACATTTCTGTGTAGGATTTGCTGACTGACCTGTCTGCAGACTGTGAGAACCTCCCAGTAGAGGGAGTGTCAGGAACATGCTATGCTCACAAGGTGGATAGAATAATCACATTACTTCATCTATTGAATTTACATGTCTATGTATTTCTATCAGAACATTCTTTATTTGTAGACAGGAGCTGTAACCTCTGTGTTTCACAGGGCATGTCTCAGGCAGCCGGCTACATCTATAAGAAACTCCTCAACGATGGCATTCTAAACCAGGCTTTCACCATCGCGCCTGTAAGTCTCCTTACCTGTCCTCTCTCTGAAAAAGTACATTCGTTGTAACCTTAGAAGCCCTAACTGTGTGTGTGTTTTCAGGAGTACAAGCTAGTCATCACAGGCCACAGTCTTGGAGGGGGTACAGCCTCTCTCCTGGCCATTCTATTACGTAGCTCCTTCCCCACCCTACAGTGTTACGCCTTCTCTCCACCAGGGGGACTCATGAGGTACCAACACACATTCAAATAATTCATGCTTAGCATTATGTCAAGTGAGGATTTAAGTTTGTGTAATGTACATAGTATTATTGAGATTAATTTCCCTTTGTGCTCCCTCTGCAGTAAAGCCCTGGCGGAATATTCCAAAGACTTTGTGGTGTCTGTTGTGTTGGGGAAGGACTTGGTGCCAAGGTGAGGAGAGGAGCCACTTTAGACTGAGATGCCCCCCTCCTCCTGTCATGTGCTCTGTACTCCCATGTTTATCTCAGACAAAAGGTTACCCTGAAACAAACTGTGTTCTATTAATGAGTTTCTCAGTATTACACGTTATTATACTAGTACACACAGTGGACCAGGATAGGGATTCGGAAACTCTTGTTTTATTCATGTGTCAGTGTGTCAACTCAAGTGGAAAGTCCTGGTTTCTGAGTCTGAATGTGAAAGTGCTGTGGTGTAGAGGCTATTCCTGACTCTGAACGATGGAGACGCTATATTTAGGATCTGCCCCCTTATTACAGGCACACAGAAAATGAGAGCAACTCTCCCGCCCTCTCACTCTTTTCTCTCTCCCTCTCGCTCTCCTCTCTGAGTTAGAGTTCAAGTGCTTGTTCTGTGTTTTGGTGAAAGCACAGATTTCATTCGTTTTTCCTCTCTCCTCCACTTCCATCTCTCTCAGGTTGAGTTATCCCAACATGGAGGACTTGAAAAGGAGAATATTAAAAATGGTTTCTAATTGCAATAAGCCCAAGGTGAGAACATTAAAATTCAAATCCAAAATTGAGTAAATGAATCAAATAAGTTGGGCAGAATCCTAACTTTGGAGAGGGACCCTTATGATTTCTGATGACTTCTCTCTCTCCCCCTCTCCTTTTCCCTCTCCCTCAGTACCGTATCCTACTCCAGGGCTGTTGGTATGAGTTGTTTGGGGGAGATCCTGATGACTTCCCTACTGAGATGGACAGGCGGGAGGAGGAACTTAGCCAGCCGCTCCTGGGGGAGGAGACACTGCTGATTCGTGGCTCCTCATCCTATCAAAGCCTGGCTTCCGAGGACTCGCCGGTACACTGCGCCCACCTGCCACTTTATTTACCGGGACGTATACTGCACATTACAGAGGACGGCCCATCGCGGAGGTGTGTATGGCACAAACACACACACAAAATACATTACACCCATGTCTGCCTTTGTCATTGACCAAAGTTTTTGTCCTCTACCTTTTCTTTCCCTTCCTTCCCTCCTTCATCGCTTCTCCAGGTCCTGTTTTTCCCAGGTGCGTTACCGGGCGGAGTGGTCCAGTGAGACAGCATTCCGGAGTGTTCTCATCAGTCCTAGGATGATCGCCGACCACATGCCTGATGCTGTACTCCGATCTCTCCACAGTATGACACAGGACAGACCCTTCAACCTCTGCCCCTCGTCGCTTAGCAACAGCCACCTCAACGTCATCTGAGTCACACTGCTACACACGTACACACACCTGGACAGGGCGAGCCTGACTGTCTGTTGCAAGGCTGTCCCCAGTCCTTTGGTTCTAGTTTCATCTCTTCCCGCCCCATCTCAAGTCCCCCAGTTTCTGTCCCTGTTTTGTCCCTACTCCATGACCAGGATACTCAACAGCGAATACAAAGGGACAAGACAATTGGACTTCTCGATTAAAGGACTGTGCAGGATCGTCTTTCTCATTAGGCCTTTGGAAAGGGTGTTGTCATTTGATTATTTATTTATGTAGTAAACATTTGTTGCCATTTCATTGGTTTTTGCTATCTTCTTCTGAGTAATTCCATGAACTGTCATTGTGTCCTTATCATCCATTGTGCTCTGTGTACATACCTAGATTGCAGTGTTACTGTAATTCCAAAAGTGTACATTCAGATTTTATTTTATTTTGTATATTTTTTTTATTTAGGCTGCTGATTTTGAGATTATGTTTTGATTATGTAACTCTGCTTTGTTTGTGTGGAATGTCTAAGACTTAGAAAATTGCTTGAGGTAGAATTTGTCCTGGACCACAGATCTAAGATCAGATGAGTCAGTCTTAAGAGGACATTTCTACCTACTCAAAAAATCAGGGCCCTATGCATTGCAGATCAACAAGTCTCACCAATACTCCCAATGCTTGACCAGTTTGTTTTGCCCCATATATGCTAAATGAGTAGTGTATGAAACAAATGAGTTAATTGGCATGAAAACAACTTCTAGGTGATATGTGGTAGCCTAAATGACTCCAGTTTCATGACACATGTTCTGTTAACATGCCATATACATACTTTATAAGGTAATTCAATATTGAAAAATGAAAGTCAAAGTAATGGTTTACATCTTGAATCGTGTATTTGTGATGATGGACTTATCATACAAATAAACTTGTCATTAGTCACTACAGTTATTTTTGTATTTGGAGGCTGGTTTACTTACACTACCAGTCAAAAGTTTGTACACACCTACTCATTCAAGGGTTTTTCTTTATTTTTACTATTTTCCACATTGTAGAATAATAGTGAAGACCACTATGGAATAACACATATGGAATCATGTTGAAACCAAAAAGTGTTAAACAAATCTAAATATATTTTATATTCGATATTCTTCAAATAGCCACCCTTTGCCTTGATGACAGCTTTGCACTCTTGGCATTCTCTCAACCAGCTTCACCTGGAATGCTTTTCCAACAGTTTTGAAGGAGTTCCCACATATGCTGACCACTTCTTGTCTGCTTTTTCTTCTCTCTTGTGGAGGACAGGTCATCTGATGCAGCACACCATCACTCTCATTGGACAAATAGCCCTTACACAGCCCGGAGGTTTGTTGGGTCATTGTCCTGTTGAAAAACAAATGATAGTCCCACTAAGCCCAAACCAGATGGGATGGCGTATCACTGCAGAATGCTGTGGTAGCCATGCTGACAGTATCACCAGCAAAGCACCCCCGCACCATAACACCTCCCCCTCCATGCTTTACAGTGGGAAATACACATACAGAGATCTTCACCCACACAGCGTCTCACAAAGACACAGCGGTTAGAGCCAAAAATCTAAAATTTGGAATCATCAGACCAAAGGACAAATTTCCACCGGTCTAATGTCCATTGCTTGTGTTTCTTGGTCCAAGCAAGTCTCTTTTTATAATTGGTGTCCTTTAGTAGTGGTTTCTTTACAGCAATTCAACCATGAAGAGGCTACAGAGTAGCCTAGTGGTTAGAGCGTTGGACTAGTAACCGAAAGGTTGCAAATTCAAATCCCTGAGCTGACAAGGTACAAATCTGTCGTTCTGCCCCTGAACAGGCAGTTAATCCACTGTTCCTAGGCCATCATTGAAAATAAGAATTTGTTCTTAACTGACTTGCCTAGTTAAATAAAGGGGGGGTAAATGAAGGACTGATTCACACAGTCTCCTCTGAACAGTTGATGTTGAGATGTGCTTGTTACTTGAACTCAGTGAAGCATTTATTTGGGCTGCAATTTCTGAGGCTGGTAAAACAAAGGTAACTGGGTCTTCCAATCCTGTGGCGGGCCTCATCAGAGCCAGTTTCATCATTGCGCTTGATGGTTTTTGCGACTGCACTTGAAGAAACTTTCAAAGTTCTTAATTTTCCGTATTGACTGACCTTAATGTCTTAAAGTTATGATGGACTGTCGTTTCTCGTTGCTTATTTGAGTTGTTCTTGCCATAATATGGACTTGGTCTTTTACCAAATAGCCCTATCTTCTGTATACCACCCCTACCTTGTCACAACACAACTGATTGGCTCAAACGCATTAAGGAAAGAAATTCCACAAATTAACTTTTAAGAAGGCACACCTGTTAATTGAATTGCATTCCAGGTGACTACCTCATGAAGCTGGTTAAGAATGCCAAGAGTGTGCAAAGCTGTCATCAAGGCAAAGGGTGGCTATTTGAAGAATCTCAAATATAAAATAGATTTTGATTTGTTTAACACTTTTGGTTATTACATGATTCCATATGTGTTATTTCATAGTTTAAGTGTCTTCACTATTATTCTACAATGTAGAAAATGGTAAAAAAAAAAAAAAAAAAACTTGAATGAGTGAGTAGGTGTCCTAAAAAGTTTGATCGGTAGTGTATCTTATTTACTAAACATTTGAAAAGTCCCCAAGCTATTTTTAGAGACTACCTGTTGAGTTAAAGCAACAGTACAGTGCTGAGGCACATTGAACAAAGTTGGCAAATTAGAGATATGAACAATATTGATGTGGACAGTGCTATTGAATGAAAAACACTTAAAACGGATTAGCGGTACATTTTCTCCCCTAGATCCCTCCCAGCCCTCTTATGGCGTGTGACGTCACTGTGACGGGCCAGTCATCAACAAGAACACAGAAGCTCATCTGTTGGGAAGTCGGGAGGAGAACTAACTGAAAACCCGGAGCCAAGTAGAGACTTTTCTATTTAGCCCCCCTTATAAGTCAACCGTCCATAGGAGAAAGGGGTCGCAACTTGTTTAACGTCGTTTGTTTTTCTCTTTAAAATAAAGAAAGTAGCTAACGGTAGCTCAGTTAGCTATATTTAAGGGACACTATTTGGTCTCGCTTCACAAATAAGGATAAGGCAGGTTGCTGCTGGCAGGCTTTCTCAAGTAGCTTTTTCCTCGGCTAACCTGCTAACCTTAGTTTGCTAGAAGAAAAGGAGGCAAGAAAATGGAGTTGGACGATGGAGTACTCTACCAGGACGACTCTGGTAGTTCGGCGATGATGTCCGAACGGGTGTCGGGTCTGGCGAGCTCCATTTACCGGGAGTTTGAACGGTTGATCGGTCAGTACGACGAGAACGTTGTGAAAGAACTAATGCCGCTCGTCGTCGCGGTGTTGGAGAACTTGGACGCGGTGTTCGCGGAGAACCAGGAGCACGAAGTCGAGTTGGAGCTCCTAAAAGAAGACAACGAACAACTTGTTACCCAGTATGAACGGGAGAAATCGCTCAGAAAATCTGCAGAAGAGGTGGGTTTGAGTCCTCGACTGTCAAAGAAAGGGGGAGAGTAAGACAACTTTCGCAGACAGACCACGAAACTGATCGAAAAACTGCTTGCTACTGCTAGGCCACTCAAGCTAGCTTTGACAGTTCAAGCGCAAGTAATGTTCAACAACAAGCACAGACTGTACCCAATAATGTAGCTACTATTCCCATAGGGTTAATTTGCACATAGCAGGGCCTATTGCCTGTGAGAACTTGCAAACAATTATGCATAGACTAGATTGCTTGCTAGCTTTAAACCCTGAAAGTCAATGTTGGTAAACTGCACAGGCTAATCTTATAAAGCTATAGCATTCTGAAGCTAGCAGGATATGTCATCTGGTTGCAACAGCTGATGACAAGGTTACATATTACTCATTTGACACTGTTGCTAATATTTTGGCTGGTGACATTACTTAAGTAATTTTCTCCATGGGTGGTTTTGGATGCACATTTTTTTTCTGGAGACTAACTTGCTTAATTTCATGCCTGCTGTCCAAACTGGATGCCAACTCCTGCAGACATGCATCAGTCAGCATACAAATGGAGCTACACCCAAAGGGAATTACTCTGACAGTATATTCCAAACCTGTCAGTGTTTCTCAAATAATGGGTCAGGACCCAGTGGTGGGTCGCGGCTGACTCCCTTTAGGTCACTGCTCTAGATAGTTTGAACATAGCCGTACAGCTTTCTGGCTAAAAACATTTGTCTGCTTGACTTGGTAGAGTCAGATCGACCATAAGAGCAGTTGCCAAATGAGATTTGATCATTCCATCCAAATCCAAAACAGGAGTGTCATTGGAAGTTTGAGCGCCACCATGTCTCTTTTCTCTCTCTCCTGTTTGTTATGCCACCACACACTGCAGTCACTCCAGACAATGAGACTACTCACTTTCTGTCCCTCTCTTTCGTTCCCTCTCTCTCTCTCGCTCCCCCCCTCTCTCTTTCTCCCCTATCCCCCTGCCTTTCACCCACTAGGCCAAGGGTACTCAACTACTATTTGAGAAGGTCCAGTGACATATATTTCCTAGGTGGCTAAAGTCCGGCTGAATTTCATCCATTATCAGCACTGTGTTACGACGTAGTAACAAACCTAGTCGTCTACGACTTAGCAAACATGTTGTTATATAAAGTGTACATTAAATGAGACTAAGAATTTGAATTAATTGCAACTTTATTTAGAATGTAAACATCTGCAACATTGCTGAGGAACAAAGGCAGATGCATAATTGCCATTGCACATGGGCCTTGAATAAAAAATATATATAAATTAAATAAAGTGCATGTTTTCTGGAGAACAAAGGAGAGTTGAACCAAAAATAATAATCTGAATGCACAGAATGTCACTGTGGGCCATGCAATGTTAATGTGTGTCACTCTGGGCCTTGCATCAATGAGAGAAATTACACTTTGTTTCCTGCCAATACTTTGAACCTTGCCACAAATGGTGTGAAAGCAACTCTGAGACACTGGTGCAGGTGTTCATTGGTGAGCCTGGTGCGGTATTTGTTTTTAATAAAGTTCAAAAAGTTAGGCATAGCGGTCTAAGGCCCTGCATCTCAGTGCTAGATGTGTCGCTACAGACCCTGCTTTGATTCCAGGCGGTATCACAACCGGCCGTGATTGGGTGTCCCATAGGGCAACGCACAATTGGCCCAGCGTCGTTAGGGCCGGGGTAGGCCGTCATTGTAAATAAGAATTTGTTCTTATTAACTGACTTAGTTAAATTAAATTAGTTAAATTAGTTAAATTAAAACGAATGTGGAGAAGGCTGATTCACCGCTGAATGTGGAGCCAAACATGGTCAGGATGTATAGTGCCAGTTTCTTGAGAACAGGGAGATCGGCTGCAGGAACCATCCTTTCCCAGAAAGGGACAGGGTCACAATCACCAGCCTACTCCTTCAAAGACACATTTTCTTGCAGCTCAATCAACTCCCTTTGCAGTGATGCAGCATCTGAAGATCTGTTTTTGTTTCTTCTGACAACTTTGTCACATTTGTGACCAATAAAGGGTTCTGTGGATGAGCAGCAGCTCTTGTCCAACAGTGATGTCATCAAAGCGAGCCATGAAGTTATCCATCAGCTTCTGGATGAAATCAACATGGTTGGGAACGTCTTTGTCTCCCTGCATTTATATGAGAAGATTGGGAAGTGGACAAATTTTCCCTAGAGATCATTCTTGAAAATCTCATTTCTTCTGCAAAGCCCGGACTGCTGTTATCATATCACACACGGTGTTGTCCCGTCCCTGCAGCTTAACATTCAGTTGATTAAGGAGTGATGTAATGTCTGTCAAAAATGCAACTGTTTTTGTCTTCTCCTCATCTTCCAAATACTGAGTTGCCTTGTCACTCTTTTGCTCTGATAAAGTTTTGATTTCCTCCCGAATGGCCCAAAAGCATTCCAAAACCCTGCCTTTGCTGAGCCATTTGACATTGTTGTGCAATAGTAAGT
The DNA here is from genome assembly GCF_057628025.1 of Oncorhynchus mykiss. NCBI lineage: Eukaryota > Metazoa > Chordata > Actinopteri > Salmoniformes > Salmonidae > Oncorhynchus > Oncorhynchus mykiss. The sequence continues at coordinate 11,381,598 of NC_143041.1, forward strand.
CATCAACTGGTATTGGCCTCTCAGAATGCCTCGTACCAGGCGGTTTGGTAGGGATGCTGTTGCTCTCAAAAAGTTGATCAGTTTCATCATCGTTGTCATGACTTCCGAATACTCTTTTCCCAGACTGGCACACAGGACAGATTGATGGATAATGCAGTGTTATGATGTCAGGGTGGTCCTCTTTTCAAATGTGCAACCAGTCTCCTCCCTCTTCCTATCATGGCTGGAGCTCCATCTGTGGTGATGGAGACCACTGACTTCAGAGCTATCCTCCTTTTTGTCATTATCCCTTTGATGGCCTCATGGGTATCCTCTCCCCATGTTGGTGCTTCTAGATGTGTTAAGCCCAACAGCTCCTCACATACTTCCTTCTTTGTTTTGTTATAAAATCTGACAAACACCAGAAGCTGGGTATTGTCAGTGTTATCTGTTCATCCACAGCTAATGAAATGCCTGCTGAATTTCTGAATGGCCTGGAAGTTGGGAAGTTACATCTTCAGCTAATATTTCACTTCTCCTCATTGCTGTGGAATCTGACAGTGGGATCTGTTTGATCTTTTCCCAGAGCTCATCTTTTTGTTGACCTTCAAGCAAGGTGTCAGCACCTTCACAAATCTTATTTTACCATCTCCGCGTCTGAATTTTTTTCTCCCAAAACCCAAGCTATCCTCAGTGAACACTCGTTGCACGTTGTTGGGCCGTCATATTGGAATTTGACTAAGTTAATCTTGTTTGTTCTCCCCTCTGTGTTCAGGGAATACGTCTGATCAAAATGACTATGCCTGCTGTCATAATGGCGCTCAACATTGACACTTTTCATGAGGGCTGTGGACACAAATCTTTCTGTTTCTTTCTGCTTGCTTGTCCCAAGCTTCTGCAGAGGATATTTGGATTGATGTGATTGGCTAAGACGTGGCCTCTTGTATTTGTATATAACCACATGTTTGGATTAGACGTGGCACCAGTAAATTTGGGCGTTGCTTCGAGAGAGAGAGAGGTTGCCGAGTTAGAGGCCGCGGCCCTCGGTTGATTTTCCTTTTTTACAAAGCTGTCCAAAAATAATTTATAGACTTTTTTTATGTAACAAAATGCCATGTCCGGTCCGTATTGACCCGCTTTCCGCCCGTTGAGTTTGGCTGCACTAGGCTATCTGCATGTCTGTCTCTCTGTCTCATCACACTGTTCTAGTGCTGTTGTGATTCAACGCCCCCCCCATGTCATTAATCTCTTTATTCCCATAACTGCCAAAGTGAAAGCTCCTATCCTCTCCTAAAGATGGGTTAACAGGTCAAGTGATCCTTTGTTGGCAGCAGCAGTGCTGTTGTAATTTAGCCATGTTTAGCTTTCTCTCAGCCTGCCAGACAATACTGTACATGAACACAGCTTAGGAGACCTCTGTTGTAATGTTGGTTATGGCTTGTGTGTGTCAGGTGCTCTGCCCTTTCAACTTCCTTCACATCAGCAAGGTGTGCATTTACAAAAATAATGGATTAGTGTTAACTAGTACATTATAACACAACTTAGACAACAATTGAAGGTCACAGTGGTAACGTTACAAATCTGTCTGATCCTTCACTTTGTCCTGTCAAAGGGCATTGCTAGCGCTGACTGCTTTCCTTGCCACCAAAATGGGAGCTTATCTAGTACATTGAGTACAAGGCCTAGTTTTGATTCGACATGTCATGATTTGAAATCTAGGGTGGGGCTGGGTGGGGACTGATTAATGCGTTTGTGTCTTCCTGAGGTAATTTGCTTTGCACTGCACAGGCTTGACTTTCTCCTCAGAGCTGCAGTTCAGTGGAGTGTGGAAAGACAAGCTCAGAGTCTGGTCATAAAGCTTCATAAGTAGTTAAAGCTGCAATCTATATGTAACTTTTTAGATGACCTGACAAAATTCACAAATGTGTTAGATCTGTCATTCTCATTGAAAATAAGTTCAAGAAGCGGTAGATCTGTTCTATATGCACTTTTTCTATGCTTCCCGTTATTAAGTTTATTTAAAAAAAAAAATTGTACACCAACTTCAAACAGCTGAAAATACTAGATTTTCGATTCTGGAAAATATATTTCACAGCGGTTTAGATGGTACAATGATTTTTTACACTCTACAGTTGAAAAGAGTTGAGAAACCCGTTGTCCTGTGTTAGATTCTTCACCAGTGTTAGGCCTAGGTGTTTACTTTGAGGTTAAAAAACACTGTATGCTTAATTGACTTTACACATGCCTGGCTAACTCAATGACATCAGTCATGTTGGTCATTAGGCTCTAGAAAACCATCCAATCCACATGCTCATGGCTGTAAAAACCCAAACACCTGCCTACTAGACTATAAGTAAAGACAATATGGTTCTCAGCCAGTAAACAACACTGCAGACAGACGCCCCAAGTACTTCTTGGGACAACCCATTAAATGCTGTTGTGACTCACCTGCCAGACAAACAGTCCTAGTAAGTCCAGTGTAACACTGATCTCTCCCAGAGCTGAGCCCAGTGTAACTCTTCCTAGACAGACTGTGACTCTACACTATAGACAGGGAGAGGAAGAGGGCAGGGCCAGGCAGGAAATTGCTGGGAAAACAAGACTTAGTGAGTTCCTCTCTGCGGCCAGGATGCTCCTCGCACCCATTCCCCCTGACATCAAAGGGTCACGGTTCAGAATGATAATGTCACAGGGTGATGTCAGAGAGTCGTGCCAGGTATCTGTTATCACACAGCATTTATCAGGAGCAATTTGAAAGCTTCAAAGCATGTCATTGAATTGGGTCTGGAAAACAGAGGTCGGGGGTGTTTATCTAAAGTGCATGGTTCAAGAGTCAACTGTAATAGGCTACATCCCCATTCCTTCTCCCAGAAAACAAAACGCAACGTGGATCTTGATTTATTTTTCAAGCTATATCACACTATTTTACATACAGCAGGTTTTTAAAGGAACAAAGAGTACAGTCTGCGAAACTGGTATTATCACAGCCCTCTATTGAACCCGGTTTATTATTTTAAATCAAGACCGAACCTGTTAGCCCCACAATTGGATGTCACGGCCCAGACCATTTGTATGGTTTGTTGATTTGGACAATTTAACCCCAGATGTTTGATGTTGATCTAAGTTATGATTTAATATTAAATCAATGAAATGTTTATTGGTCACGTGCTTCGTAAACAACAGGTGTAGACTAACAGTGAAACGGTTACATACGGGCCTTTCCTAACAATGCAAAGACAAATAATTAGAAAAATAATAACAGAAGGACTAAATAAACAATGAGTAAGCATATCTTGTCTGTGTACATGTGGTACCAGTACCGGCTCAATGTGTAGGTAAACAAGGTCACTGCGGTAGATATGTCCATATGTAGGGATAAAGTGACTAGGCAACAGGATGGATAATAAACAGTAGGGATGCACCGATATGACATTCTTGGCCGATACTGATATTTTCCTTGCCAAACAAAATCCCAATACCGATGACCGATATTTACAATTTTAGAGGCCTTTTAAGCATTCTAGTACAGTTAAATAGTTGAGACACACACACACACTGACGAAAAAGTTATTTTGTTGGCATTTACGTATGTCCCCATTACCAGTAAAACATAATCAAAACCTATTTCTTTCACTCATTGCTGTGCTGTTTCGTTGTTAATTTGTTCAGTCGTTACATTCTCAACCAGGTTTTCATCATACATGTCAAGCAGTGACGTTTCAGCTCTGTCTGTGGCCTTTTCTGTCGTGGGTTCTCTTCCTCGGTGCGCACTGTCGCTGTGTCCATTTTCGTCTTGTCCAGCTGTGTCTCACGTAAACCCTGTTTCTTGTCTGCATCGAAGTAGCGGTCCTTGTACCTAGCATTGAGCATGATGTCGACACCGTAAAGAGGATCAGAGGGAAGGCCACCGAATAGCTTGTTCACAGCCTCTAGTAGAGTACTTTTGTAAGTTTTAACCCCACGGTCTGTGTCTGCAGTTTTGTTGAGCAGGCTTTTCAATGCCATGACAGAGGGTATGACGTCTGCTGCAGGCACAGCTGATGAGCTTATTTCTCCAGTCAGTTGTTCAAACGGAGCTAAGCATATCTGTTCATGTTTTCAATGAGAGTCCATTGATTTGTATTGATTGTTGCAGGTAACTCATAGTCGGTTGCGTACTCGCCAAGCACTCGTTTTTGTTCCAGCTGGCTCTCCATCATGTAGAAAGTACTGCTTCATCTGGTGGAAACGTCTAGCTTAAGCCTTTCTGTTTTCACTCCAAGCTGCTCCTGTATTGCTTGCAGGCGGCTGTATGCTAGCTGTGAGTGTTTAAAATTACACAGTATCTTCCTACCTGTTGCCACTGTGTCAGATATGCTGCGTTGGGTCAAAACACCTTCGTTCACAGCCAGTTGCAGCGTGTGTGCCTTGCATGGCAAACTGGCGACTCCGCATTCTTCCAAAGCCTTTGTCATGTTCCGTGGATTATCACGTAGCACAGCGTGTACTTTGTTCTTGGGGATTTTCCAAGTTTCAAACATGTTCTCAAATGCCATTGAAGTGGCAGCAGCGGTATGACAACCAGCACATTCTTGAGCATGCAATACATCTTTCCTCAGTACGAAATCCTCGTCGACCCACTGTGTTGTCAGACTCCGCATGCTCGTGGGGCTGACATCGCTGGTCCAAATGTCAGTCGTGAAGCTAATAGCAGTGAAGCCCATAGCAAGTAGCTCATGGATGTGGTTTTAACAATACTGTGTAACTCCGGTAGGGCAACATCTGAAAAATAGCACCTACTTGGTAGTGTGTGCCGGGGCTTGAGGTGCTCAACCAGTCGGCAAAAGCCAACATCATCCACGACAGAGAACGGTTGATTGTCAAGGGCAATGAATTCTATTATCTTGGCGTTAATGGATTCTGCCTTTTGAGCTGTCTCGCTGAAATGGTCTTACTCTTTCAAATGACTGCTCGACTTGAACTTGTTTAGTTGTTGGAAGTGTGAGCTTAGTGTTAGTCTCTGAACATCTGGGGGTGAAGAACTTTCAAATTACTAATTAGATTTGTGGTATTGAAATATTTCACTTTCTCCCGTCTGGAAATAATAGCAGCACAAACGTTGCATATGGCCTTTCTGTTATCTTCCTTTGAAACGTCAAAATAGATCCACACAGCAGACATTGTGGGCTAGGTTAGGAATGCTGTGTTGCACGCGTAGCGCTGTATTTTTCGTGGCGTCATTGCGTCATCTACCTACATTATACAGGTATGCCGTCGGTTTTGCACATCGGTGTTTAAACTATACATAGAGCCGATGTTGGCATTTTGAGCTAATATCATCCGATTTCCGATATATCGTGCATCCCTAATAAACAGTAACTGCAGCGTATGTGATGAGTCAAAAGTTAGTTCAAAAAGGTTCAATGCACATAGTCCGGGTAGCTGGTAGTTAACTGTTTAACTAACTATTTAGCAGTCTTATGGCTTGGGGGTAGAAGCTGTTCAGGGTCCTGTTGGTTCCAGACTTCAGGCTTGTTGTAGTAGCAACGCTTGCCCTGCAGTAGCAGCGCGAACAGTCTGATTTTGTTGGCTCAAGTCTTTGATCATTTTTAGGGCCTTCCTCTGACACCACCTGGCACAGAGATCCTGGATCCTGGATGGCACAGAGATTGGCCCCAGTGACGTACTGGGCTGCACGTATTAATGTCTGCAGCACCTTGCACTTGCCATACCAAGTGGTGATGCAGGCAGTCAACATGCTCTCAATGGTGCAGCTGTATAACTTTTTGAGGATCTGCGGGCCATTGGAAAATCTTTTCAGCCTCATGAGGGAGAAGAGGCATTGTCATACCCTCTTCACGTGTGTGTGTGTGTGTGTGTGTGTGTGGGGG